>NW_021145198.1:0-28997 GCF_900634775.1 Gouania willdenowi | reverse complement strand
TAAATCTTGAATGAAATAAATAAAGGAATAATACAAATGAAGAACAAGCTTATTATTTAAATTCTGGTTCTATAGTAAACAATACAAAACTGCATAATAGTTCTTTTTCTTTTTAAAAGTGCAACTGAAAATTTATTTTGTGCCTTAACAATTGCACGAAAAAAAAAAAAAAAAAAAAAAACGGTCATTTTACTGTATTTAGGTCAGATATTTGTTTGAACCAGCAGAGGGCGCTGGTAACCCAATGGTCGGTTGGCATGCAGATATTTTGCTAGCAGACAGAGCTAATAGAAAAACATGACTTTTACAGATATTCACGTATTATTACAGATATTCTTTTGGTGCTAAAGGGGTAATGAACCATTTATGAATATGTTTAAGAGTAGAAGGCGGCCAGAAAGAAAGTATTAGCAGATTTCGCTCGCCGCCAACACTTCTGGGTAGCGCCCTCTTCTGGTTAAAAAAAGTACTGCGATTCAATTTTCACAGCATCGATGTGAATCGTTATACCTATGAATCGATTTTTAACTGCCTTACGATTAATCGTTACATCACTACTCCTCACTGTCACTCTCTGTTTTCTGCTATGTGTGACAAATGATGTCATCATCCTCTACAGTTACAAGATGCATTTTGTAGGCGAACAAAGGTGAATGAATATTCAAAAATATGAATTATTAATATGAATATGTTTGTTTGCCAGGAGTGCATCTGAAATGGATGTTTAATAAAAGTTAAAATGTAAAAAAAACAATGTTTACAATGTGTACATTTTTATTTTACAAGCATCTATTCACATAGGTTACAAGCATAATGATGATAAATACAGGGTGACTCCAGGTAGGAAGAATATAATAATATATATTTATGACTTTTTAATACCACCTTAAGAAAATTTTAGACCAAACTTAAGATGGAAATACAGACCAAAGGGAAAATATATTGTTTTACAATTAAAGGCATTGATGACAGTTAATATAATGTACAATAAATAAAAATGAAAATATTCAGTTGTTTAAGAACATTATCCAAATGTGTTTATTAATGTGGAAAGAAAAAAAAAAAAAATCAACATTGTCCAAAATTATATTTATTGTAACACAATTCTTACAACATTTAATACCAGTGAACAATAACCAGAAATCAAAACTGACTGGAACCTGTGAGCAAACCAAACACCAAAGTGCTTTTATCAGATCCTTCACTGATTGGGCTTTTCCACCTGGCAGGAGCTGGAGCTAACTTGGAGCTAGCGCGTGTTTTGGCTCAGCCATGGAGGAGCTCGTCCTGTAGAACTGTTAATAATCCTGGTAAGTTTTATTTCACCTGTTGTTAAACTACTACCAATATTAACTTGCTACAATATTCTCTCATCAATATTATGAACGTTACGTCTAACGTGGTACAGGCTAGCCAGTTAGCCGCTGGTTAGCTAGGAAACCATAACAATGCTTTAATATTCCTGAAAGCAGCAGTAATATATCATTGATCTGTATTCAGAACTGATCTTATTGTTACACAATGATCATGTAATAATATTACTGAACTATGTGGTAACAACGTTTCTGATCATTTCAGAGTTAGATTTAAAGGTTCATCTGTAGCTCAGCTCGTCTTCATCTCAGAACAAATCCAGTTAGATTCATTCATTCTGTACAAACATCAACATGATCAATATTATCTGTTGGTCATCCTAAAATATCATTATACACCATTTACATTAATTTATATTTGTTTATGAATAAATTAAACTATTATTAAGAACTAATATTTTCTATTCCTGGACAAAACAAGGCTCACACTTAATCATAAAGCATTGTACACTCTATTATACACTTGTTTTACCATATCTGAGTTACTATCTAGAAGTTTAGGGAAATACATACATGACAAACATCCAATCGTTATTCATAATGTAATAAAGATCATCAGACTGATAAATAACAGAATACAGAGAACACACACATGGATTATTGTTAAAAACACCAGATTTAAAACTCCAGATCTCATCAAACTCTAAACTGTCCAAATGATTTATAAAGTAAAGGTGTACTTCCAAAAGCGTTGCAGAAAAGTTTTTTTTTTAGAGAGAGAAGGGGGAAATAATTTAAGAGAACTACATTTCAAGATGAAAAATACTAGAAACACAGTCAAAAGGATGAATATAGCAAAATCAGGGGTTAAATTATGGAACTGCGTAAGTGATGAAATAAAACAACATAAACCAGTTTAAAAAGCTTTTTAAATCATATATTGTTAGTAAGTATAAGAAAGAACAGTAACAATTTTACCAAGTACATGTCATATATACATTCATGTGTATGTAAATGTTTGATGTGAATGTATAAACTGTATATAACACGTGTAGATTATATATTACAATAGTAATACAAGCTAAATATTTTTTTTGTGCGTGATTATCTAGAGAGTCTTAGTTTTATTGTGATAAGGTAGGTTTATATAAGCTTTGTTTCAACCTACACACTTCAGCTTAAGAATTACACAATTGTTTGTTTTTGTATTTTCTTATTGTAGAGACTAACGCTTCTATGCAGGAAAAAAAGGAGGAAGATGTTAATGCAGATTTTCTTCCACGGAGCAGTCAGGGACACGGTTCATGGACCAGAACCAGGACCAGGACTACGTCCATGGTCCATAACCTCCAGCTCATGATGAACTCCTCAGCACTGGTGTTGGTTCTGGAGCAGATAGAGGCAGACTTTGGCCCTTTTCTAATAGAAAACCCATTATCATTTCTTAAGTCAACGTTATATTGAGTTGGTTTATATATCCATTTTTACTTTGTGTAAATAAAGTTACTTATTTTGTATTCAACAAGGACTTTGTTCATTGTTTGTTAAAGATTAATATTAAATCGGGGCTTTCGCCTTTAATTGGCCATGTAATGTTGTTACATACATGGAATTTGTCCTCTGCATTTAACCCATCCCTGAGGAGCAGTGGACAGCCATTTTTGCAGCGCCTGGGGAGCAGTTCGGGATTAAAGGACTTGCTCAATATCCCACAGTGATGGCCCAGGTGAGGCTTGAACCAGCAACCCTCCGATTACAAGCCCAGCATCCTTAACCACTAGGCCACCACTCCCACTCCATAGTGTGGAGTGTAGTACCAGGAAACAATGTTCTCCTCCTCTGACCACTGCTCTGTCTTCTTGGACTCACTTTTAAATGTGTTTTTGTGTCGGATTTGCGATTATGTGACCAGACGCCCGCCAGCTTAAAAAAGGGCTGCTTTTCGTTTTTGGAGAACCGTCGACCGCCCACTTCAGAGCTGAGCTGTAGCCCAGCAGCTATGTGGGGCCAGCGTTGCTCTGGTTTCTGGCACCGAGAGCTGGAGCTATGTTGGTGGAAACAGAATGGCTCGGAACCAAAACACGCGCTAGCTCCAAGTTAGCTCCAGCTCCTGCCCGGTGGAAAAGTGTTATGAGTCACACCAAAATACATCCGACCGGAAACACAGCCTTCTCAACACAATGTTCCCCACCATTTCACAGTCACTGGGTGAATTATGAATGTAACTGATCGCCACAGTATCATCCATTCTATGAATACCACCGGCAACAGAGAAGCCCCTCAGCTCGAAGCGCGTCGCGAGTATCTTCGACGTTGATGACAAGCATCTGTGTTCAATGAGCACAAGCGTCCAACTACGTGCGTGAAGCACATTTTTGACGCCCAAAACACGTTAGATGTGAATGTACCATAAGGGGGCTCTGCATGTGTAATCTGGAAAATAGAAGGCTCCACGCATTGCCACAATGTTGTCGTGCTGTTTTTAATTCTTATTCACGTACCCCTATGACAGTTCGCATACTCCTGGGGGTACCCGACCGTACCCCACTTTGGGAACCTAGGCTTTAGCATTTGACTGCATTGCATGTTAAATGTGCACTTTATATGATTAAGTTTTCTGTTCCAAATTCTTGAAGTGAAAAAAATGTAAGTTGCTTTAAGTGTTTTATGACTTAATTAGCATTAAGGTTGAACATTTGTCTTTATAAAATGGTGACTGATAAAATATTGCTTTTGCCTTGCAGTGTTTGTTCAAATAAATATATGGTTATGTTACACCCCGAAAAGGGAATAAACACATTAGGAAGGACACGGGAAAACAATTAGGATTGTATAACTTTTATTCATAACTGTTAACTATTATTTTACTTCTTCTTCAAAAAAAAAAAGAAGAAAGTTCAGGAACCTGAAGAACAGAATAATGTTAAACACAAATAAAGGAGACAAAAAACCCAAAAAATCCCATATCCTTAAACTAACTTTAACTTTAAACCAAGTTTACCTGGTGGGCCGGCCAAAAAGAAGAAAAAGATGCGGTACTGGGCCAACCCTTTACAGGGCCGTAGAAGCCAGTACCACATCCAAACTAAGAAAGAAAACCCCATCTACTCCTGAAAACCAACTGAAAACGAAAACAGAACAGCCGGTCGCATCAGAAACAAACAAAATATACCTAAACCCCAAAAAGAGAAGTGCAGGTGGAGGAGCAGGAACAGACCTCCGCCCAGCTCCCCGTCTGCAGGTGAATGAGCGAGAGAGAGAGAGCGTGCACTCCAGGCCCAGCCTATTTATAGGCGGAGCCGTAGGCTTTTCAAGCGCCTGAAACAAAAAATCCCCAAATTGGAAAACAGTATAAAAATAAAGAAGAGGTAATTTAATCACAACCAAAAACTACCTTATAACCAAGAAATAAAAAGAACAATGTCTTAAAGTCATATAAATGTATAATATAATAAACAAAGAAACTTGCAAATACCTAAGAGGTTAAATGATAGCATTAAATACAGTGTAATATACATTTTTGGTGCTGTATATATATATATATATATATATATATATATATATATATATATATATATATATATATATGTCAATTTATCCATATTATTAATGTTTAACATTACATCTAACCATTCATCAACATCAGGCACCAGATCACAGCGCCATCTCCTGGTTGCTTTTTACAGGCCAACATCATAACCCTCAGTATTTTACCCATCATGTTTATTTTGAAAGTTCAAAGTATTTAATATTCTCAGATACAAAATCTTAAAACTAGTTGGAATCTTAATTCCGATGACCTCCATATCTCTGTCCCATATTGATTTATCAAGGTGCATCTTTTGCCCAGCTTTACTATCATAGAAATATCATAGTTTCTTTTCAGCACATCTCATTTGTGCGCTAGTGATTAAAAATCCTGTGTTTATATAATTAATGTAATGCTCGTGCTGGTTTATCTTTGCAATAAGTTGCTTAATATTTGAAGATTCATTGATATTTTCATTTATCAGACGACCCGACCGTCCACTCCATCCCAAGCCAAGTGGCCTTGGTTCATGACGACTGCATCCACTTCAACTGGACCACCCACAGAACCAGTTCATTCCTTTTAAATGGACACGCTACATATTACATTCAGGTGCACCTGTATTGTTAAGTCAATAATGTTTGTTTGTTTTGTGTCTGTGTGGTTTACTTTAAATTGAATACATTTACAAATCTTTATGCTTTCAAATTGGAGAAAATGTGTAGAACCAGTGTAAGGGGACATTTAAAATCCATAACAAAATAGTTCAATATAGGGTACTGGCAATTATAGTAATAATAATGATAGTAATAAATAACATTAATAATAATAAATACTTGTTTCACTAATGCCAAAAGTGATAAATTAAAACAAGAAAACTTTTTGGGAACCCATGCTTGATTATTTACAGCAGCGCTCACTAATCCTAAACATAAAAATATTACATTTCAGAATCAAAAATATTTTATTAATCCCAGAAGGAAATTATTTGAATAATCGAAATAAATAATTTCTGTAATTATATATGATTGTTATAATTTAATATATGGTAGTGATAATGACACTAAAAATAATTCCATATTATTCAATATAATTGATATATTACATTTTGACTAATTTAATACATTGCTAATTGTACTTCAGAACGTTTTTAAAGTATTAAATATAACATACATAGTACATATTTAATTACATATTATTAAACTCATATATATGTGGGTGTGCATGTATATTAAGTATTATAATTGATTTAATTATCTATTGCTCCCTGCTCCCAGAGGAGCAGGGAGAAGATACAGTACCAGACTTTGTAATCTTGGATAGTAGAGAATCAGTTCTCCGAATCGAGGCTCCTCGGTTGAGTCCAGACTTTGTCCGCAAGATGTTTCAGAGTCTGAACGAGACCCAGTCGTGCTTCTAAAGCAATGGTGCCTTTGGCGCGTGTGGGGCCAGGATCCAAAACCGTTCCACTACTTTGTTTCTGGCGGAGCTGGATGCGGCAAATGCCACATCATCAAGTGCATTTATGAGGAAGCGACAAGGATTCTGCGGGAGCTCCCCAAATTCCGAGACAGAGCCGACATGTCCCAGCCCACCATGCTGCTGACTGCCTTCACGGGCACGGCAGCCTTCAACATTGCGGGCAAAACGTTACACTCTGTCCTCAAGCTCCCGAGGTCACTGGAGCCGCCGCACCAGGGCCTTGGCAATATACATTACATTACTCACATATTTCCATTTGCTCAATTGATGAGAAAAACTAATGTATATTAGTTTGTCACTCTCATTTCTTCACCTAGCTTCAGAATGTTAGACACGCCGTCCAGTAGCAGATGGGCCAGTGGATGTTGCGGTGTCTCCCGACGGTCTGTATAGATTCGGTAACGGCCGTAGCTCCATTTATGTCTAACAGCTACAACGAGACATGCTGGCTGGTGAATATCATATTGATTGATTTGATTCGTGACAACCCCAAACTACACACGTCTCAGGCTGTGGAATTCTTCTTCCCGAATTCTGGTCCTCTGCCTGCACAAGACTCAGGTAAGAACAAATGCCAAATTGAGATTTACATTCCTCACATATATCACAATTGTCACAGTGACACATTATAATTTCTCTTTTTGTTTCAGAGGACAAGTTACACCCCAGAACCAGGACATTGGAGACGCTTCCCAGACCATCAATGCCATCAATGACCGCATGAGTTTGTCTCTTTTTTTTTCCTACATATAGCTCTAATGGGTTGCAATTTGTGATGTCCACAAAGACACAGTTGTGCCGGGTTGTAGCTAACAAACCTCTCCTGACCCTCGTTGTATACCCATTACATTGCTCACGCTGCTTACACACCATTTACACTGATGTCCACCCCATATTCATTCTCATTACATTGTATTTCTGTATCACGTTTTTCTGCAGTGTGTGCCTTGTCCTCGCTCTTCTCTCTCTCTTGTGTTTCAGGTGTCTTGGAGCTGGCAGTTCCTAATATGTTGTAGAGTTAGGGTTAGTGTGGTTCATTGTGTGTATGTGTGTGTGTACACCAACGAACTAACCTGTGTTATGTGTCTCTCTCTCTCTGTGTGTGTGTGTGTGTGTGTGTGTAACAGGGTCACTCAGTGTGTTATTTTGTGCCAGTCCCAAGCCTGGATAAATGGAGAGGGGCACCTTGAGTGTAAAAGCAGTTTTCTGTGTCTCTTCTCTATGGTAGTATGTTGGATGTACATGACATTGGAGACACTTCCTAGACCATCCCTGCCATTGATGACCTGAGTTTAAAGCCTCATGTTTTATCCCCAACAATATTTTATTATTTGACACAGATTGCCTTAAATTGACACCCATTCTCTTTATTACACGAAGAGATGAACAATGTACAATCTGCATTATATAATTTAATGTGTGGTGTGCCAAAATTATTTATTTTATACATCAATGATTTTGTCTGTGTCTAAACTGCTAAAATGTATTCTCTTTGCAGATGACACTACTTTATTTTATTTTGTGGAAAATTTAACACTGTTGGAAGTAGTTAAAAATTAATTTAAAAAAAGAAAAAAATGTTTTGACATTAAACAATTGTCACTAAATTTTGGAAAAACAAACTTTATGGTATTCAGTAACAGAAGGAAAGATATTGCATGTTCAGTTATTATACACGATATTGAAATAAATAGAGTAAGGGAAACCAATTTTTTGTGTGCTATGGTTGATGAGAATTTGAGCTAGAAATCACATATAAATTATACAAATATGAAAATATCAAAAACAATAGCTGTACTACATAAAGTAAATGATCTATTGGATAACAAAGCACTGTTCATGTTATGTCTGATTGTTCCTTATCTGACCTATTGTGTAGAAGTCTGGGAAAATGCCTGTAAGACAAACATCCAGTCAGTCTTTATATTACAGAAAAGAGCCAAACGAATAATAAGCAGAACACAATATAGACATCCAACAAACCCATTATTCCATCAGTTAAAAATGTTGAAGTTCAATGACATTGTAGATTATAGTATTTTGCAAATTATGCATAAAGCACATCAAAAAAATCTTACCTGTAAATCTCCAGGTCAGATTTGTAAAAAGAGTAAGTAAGTATAATTTAAAAGGAAAAGAGATCTTTATGAAACCAAAGTTTAGGACAAAGTTAAAGGAGTGTTGCATTTCTGTAATAGGGGTGTCTTTATGGAACAATCTGAGCAAGGATTTAAAAGAGTGTAAAGCAAATATAAGATTTAAACATCTAATTAAGACAAGTATATTATTAAAATGTAATGAACTCCTCTGAAGTACCATAATGTGGTGGTGTTGTTATTTACCCTTTTTGCTCGTATGTTTTTGTTCTATAGTGTTGTTTTCTGGTTTGGTTGTAATAAAAAGTTAAAGCATGTTCATTTTTCCAGGTACTTTAAATACCTTACCTTGTGGCCATACCAGCCTGTCATTGCCTGATCTCATTAGATCTCAGAAGCTAAGCAGGTCTGGTCCTGGTTAGTAGGTGGACGGAGACCACTGAGAATTCCAGGTGCCACAGTGGAGTGGCAGTCACCTCAGTGGTATCTGTCATTGTGTCCTTGGGCAAGGCACTTCACCCACATTGCCTAGTATGTGAGTGAGAGTTGGTGGTGGTCAGAGGGGCCGATGCCCACTATGGCAGCCTCGCCTCTGTCAGTCTGCCCCAGGACAGCTGTGGCTACAATAGTAGTTTACCACCACTAAGTGTGGAGTGAAAGAATAATCCCTTAATTCTGTAAAGTGACTTTGAGTGTCTATGATAAAGTATATAAAGTATATGAAATTGATGCATTGTTTTTTAATTTAAACATTTTTTTATATGTATATTATTCTGTGCTTTGGCTTTTCCAAACTTGTGTTTTCTCTTGTCATTATTGCATTTGTCATTCATGTGTTCAGGATATGACTAGGTGGTTTCTGTTTCCATTAAAGGAGTTCCTGCTTGTTGCAGTTAATAAATGACCTTGTAATGACAAGTGGGACATATTGTTATAAATGAGCTTAGAATCAAATGCTGTGTCAGCGTTTAGCAAGTCTTAGTATGTGAAGCAATTATAGTTTAAGAATCAATAATTTCAGTAAAACAGATGATATTATCAGTTAAACATCTTGTAATAAGTGCAGGTAAATGTAGTATCTATATAGAACCAGGAGGTGGTGGTAGAGCTACAGTATAGATGTGCTGTTCCACAGGTTGGACCATGTGAATAGATTGTAAACTTTCCATGTGACCAGCAGTGATTAGAACTCAGTGAAGGAGAACCAGCAGAACAACAAGGATGCTTTAAAAGCACAGAGTCAGTTAAACTCAGACACAGAGTAGCTCATCTGGAGGACTGGGACCATTCCTGGAGGAGGACTGGGACCATTCCTGGAGGACTGGGACCATTCCTCCTGGAGGACTGGGACCATTCCTGGAGGACTGGTCTGATGTCACCTGGTTAGTGATGGAGGATGTGAGGGATTGAAGCACTAGAAATAGAAATAGGAAAGCATTTGTCAGCAATATATAATAACTCTCCTTATGATTGTAACTATATAATTATAACACATACACTTCTTTATGACTGTGTTTACAGTCTCTCTCTCTCTCTCTTTTTATTTACTTGATATTATATGCAGTGCAGAAGTGTTTGTCTTTTAATTCTCCTTTTGCCAAATGTCACAGTACTTTAAATGATTTTAATGCAAAAACTGAATTTGTTTCAAATGTTTTGTGAAATTAATTTAAATCAGTGGTATGTGTCGTTCTTCACTAATAATATAGCATTAATAATAATAGTAATAACAACAATACTAAGATAAAAGAATAATATAATCATGATATTGATCTCTGAAGGGAAATTACATAATAATAATAATACAATGAGAATACCAGTAACTACAATATTAAAGGAGTGAACAAGGGTTCATTAGCATGTTAGCTCAGCTTCTGTAACATCTCACAGCTTCTCCATCAGCTGCTCTGCATTTCATTATGAGGTGCATTCACTTTCCCCAGGAGAGTGTGGGAAAATAGAGTCTCTATAGGAAACCCTAACATATGATCCCTGATATCCAGGTTAGAAGAGTGCTTAGATTGATCAGAAAGAGCTGAACTAGTTTGATCTAAAACACTTCTTTATCAAAGTCTCCTCTTTACAGTAGAATATATTCAACCATTAGCAGGAGGCAGAAAATCCCAGGTTGAGTGAAGGCAGCACAGGTGCAGGTGGTTAATTGTTCACCCTCTCCTCTCTGTGTGACCTGACTCACTTTGACTTTCACACGTCATTGAACACTAACTAAACCAGATACACAGACTCATTGTGACCCTGTATTGACTGTGTTTGGGGCCAATCAGCATCACTTCTAGATTGTGGATATCCATCAGATGGTACTATTGATATGTTCAACAGTGATAAACAGTGAATGAAAGCTGCTTCAACTGTTTACTGTTATTAATAATTAAACTTCACTTCCCTTATTAAGAGATTTTATGAACTCACCTGTTCACTGGTGTTGTGGATTATCCTGCAGCTGCTCCCAGGGTTTTCTCCAGTGCTGTTGAGCGTAGGGGACCCCAATGTTGTAGTGATGGAGCCCCCTATGCTCCGTTTTCAGCAACGTAGGGAGATTTTCTGTTGTTTTTTCATTTTTTAATCAATACTATCGTAATAATTGTTGCACACTTGGACACAAAGGGACTTCCAGATGTTCACGGGTTGTTTAATCTGAATAATCCAGAAAGACATACATCAGCCTCACCATCTATTTAATACAGGCGATCTGGACGGATGCTCCAGTCTTTACCTGAGGACCCCTGCAGCCCTTTAGCTGCCCCTGATGCTGCCTGTGTGTATGTAATAACTGTCCATGTATATCTGGGTAAAATCTGAGTTTTACATTTATTTGGTGCTTCGCTGGTGTCTGTCTGAGTATGTTTGAGCCTTAAACAGTGTAGCTTCAACCAGGACGTAGCATGTAGCGACACATGAAGCTGTTTGTCATGTTTATAACTCACAAAGGATCATTCTACATGTACACGCACGGATCTGATAATCACAATTAAAGCGTTAAAGTAACAGCCCTAGCGTAACACACACACAGTTTTTTGTGCACACACAATGTGTGTGTGTGAGCCTAATCTGAGCCCATACTCACCTGTCCAGGAGCCGTTGGATGCTGTCGGATACTACCACCTGGCCTTGGCTGCAGCCATGGATCTGATCAACAAGAGATCCCAGCTGTAGCTGTGCACACATCTGGATACCATCTACCACAACTTTCTGCTGGATCCACAACTCTCCCTCTTCTTTTACCAGAGAGCCAGAGGATTGGCTGCTGAGCTCAACATCAGGAGCAGCAGCGCCCCCTAGAGCTCATCAACATCTGGACTGAGGAGACCCTGTACAAACCTGTACATCATCATCATCATCATGATGAAGATTTATAAAGTGAGGGTGTTCTAAGGGTTTTGTTTATTAAATTAATTTACTAAAATCATGATACAGCTGTTATTAAGTCAGTGATTCTCAACATGTGGCTCTTTATGTCTTCATTTTAATTATTATTCCCCCAGAAAACCTTAAAAAGGGAAACTTTTTAAACCCTTTTTTTTTTTTTTATCCTTTTCTTTGGCTGTTTTACAACTTCCTTTGTCCCATTTTTATCCCTTTTCCAAAAAAAAAAAATTTGACACTTTTTCTTGTTTTTTCAGATTTTAGCTTCTTTTGCCAAAAAATATCTCTTTGTCCTATTTTTGGTCCAATTTTCTAAGTTCTTTTTGACACTTTTATTCAATTTTTGTCTTTTCTTTAACCATTGTTAACCACTTTTCATCCAAATAATCAACCTTTGGCAAAATAAATAACACTTGTTTCCTTTTTTCCTACATTTTGCCTCTTTTTGTTCCACATACCTGTTTCCTCTTTTTTGTCATTTTTTGCCACTCTTGACTGTTTTTGGTCCATTTTAGTCACTTTTCACAATTTTCTTGCCACATTTTTGCCACTTTTGGACCATTTTTTACCACTTGTTATTCATTTTTCATCACTTTACTCATCAACTCTTTGTTAACCTTAGTCAAATGGCTGGCTGTGATTGGCTGATCACCATTCAATCAATCTAACTGGATCAATACATTCTCAACAATCAATTCCTCTGTAAAAAGTGAGGGAGATGATTTTTAGTTTTAATTAAAGTGGATGATGTAAAAAAGACAATTATTCTGAAATGTGTCGGTTTCTGAACCATTTTATTGTTGATGTAACAAAGATCTTAGAACTCTCACATTAACAAATAAATGACTTTGATCACCGTGCTTTCCTTTTGTTGTCATATTGGAATAGTTTTTGTAACGTTACACAAAAGACGGATTCACTCAGAAAACAATATATATATAAATAATATATATATATAAATAATATATATATATATATAATATGCCGTGCTAAAAATATAGACCCCCCAAAATATCACCTTTTTGTTTTAATATTTATTACTAACACACAACTACAGAGATTACGCTGAACTAGAAAAAAAACAAAAATAATAATTTCCTGAAGATAATGTGACGATGAAACACACGCTGAACTCTGCATGAAGGAATGATTTTTTAACAGAAATAAAACATTATTTTTTACAGAAATAAGTGAAATATCTTTTAAAATATAACTTGTTTAAACAGATTAAAATATATATTGTTTAGTGCATGTTTAATAGTTTTTTTCTTACTTTATTAATATAGTTTAAGTGAAGGCACAACACGTTTTTTTAAAGAAAAAAAAAACTTTATTCACATTGTTCCATTATTACAAGGTTTCAAACAGTTTTAAATTAAACTTTAGCCTCGAGGTGTCGAAATATATTCAAATGTGAATGACTATAAATAATAATAATAATAATAATAATAATGGTAAAAATTAATAATTCAGGGTTTTAAAAAGTGAAAACCTAATTCAACATCTCTTCCTTTTTAAAAAAAAAAAAAAACGTCACTTCCGGTACATTCTTTGCGTGCTAGCACCATAGCAACAGCATAAAGCATGATTAATGTTGCCAAAACAAACAAACTATGGATCCTATAGATAAACTGAATAGATACTATAGAAGTTAAGGATACGTTTTTCATTAGTAATGTCATCAAAACAAATCTCTCTTAATATTGCTGTTTACAAAGGGTTGACAGGTGGTCATGTGACCTGACGTGACGTGTAGGAACAAATTCAAATGTGAAGGAATATAAATAAAAATATTGATAATGAAAAAACAAAGCAAGAAAATATTTACAACATCCAATCGCCCTGTGCGTGGATATTTATCTGCTTTTGGTTTGACGTTTTTTGGCGTATATAAACCAGAATGTACCGGAAGAAATACAGATGGTTTAGATAAACTGAATGGATATTATGAAAGTCAAGGGTACATTTCTCACTATCCTCCATGTTGAGCTACTTTTTTCCTCCACCTGGTTTTACTGGATCCCAAGCTGATGATATTTGAGCCAAAAACATCTGGACCAAACATGTAAATTTCAACTCACAGCATATGAAACGTAATCCTTGGTTACACATATTTAAATATACATTTCCATACAATACATCTGAACCAAATATTTCCAGTATCTGAATCAAAGGGAAAATCAGATCCTTGTGATCAGGTGCAAATGAGGAAAATCATCAAAGAAAGAAGGATATTTTGTGTTGTTATGGTAACTGGCTTATTTCAGTTATATTTTATCAGAGGACAAAAGGTTTGAAATGTTTCCCTATCCTGACTCTCACAATGTGACGTCCAACTGCAGTGAAGGACCAGAGGAAAGTGGACATTGTGGGGACATGATAGCAGACATTACAGTCTGGACGACCTTCAGCGCTCTCTTCTCTGTGGTTGGATGTCCTGCTTGTGCTGCTGTTCTCTGGGAGTTGTTCAAAAGACACAAAAGAGGAAACTATGTCACCCCCAATGATGTCTTCATGCTCAACATCACCATCATGGACCTGCTCTTCTTGTTGTTCATCCCTCTTGGGTTGTTTAACTTCCTTTTCTGGCTTTTCCAGCTTGTCCAGATGTGGAGTGACTTTCTGTATGATTTAAACCTGACTGGATGACCTCTCCTCACGGCCTGCATGTGTTTTGACTCCTACCTGGCAGTGGTCCACCCAGTCTTTTATCACACCCACAGGAGTCCAACTGTTGGCATCCTCGTGGCTGCTGCATTGTGGGCCATCACTTTAGCTAAAGGAACCATTAACACAGTCATAGATGAGCTGAACCACAGTCCCTGGACCATGTTTATGTATGTCATAGCTCCCTGTCATCATCATCTGTAACTCCTCAGTACTGTGGACGCTGAGGAAGTCTCACAGTGGAAGGACGGGTCTCCACCCAATGAAGAAGAAGGCTCTGCAGATCATCACCAACAACATGATAGTTGTACTGTCCTCGCTGATGTGTTGAAACTTCAACTAGACAGCCAGCCAAACTCCGTACAAAACAACACGGGAGTCAGGATGTAGCGTTCAAGCTCCTTAGTTTATTGCAGACTCTATGTGCATGAAGTTAAGAATCAGGAGTGAAACTGAAAATAGACATACATTGCAATTAACAAAACCTCCTTTTTACAAAGACAAGTTTCAATCATCAAATAAACAAGCAACTACTTCACGCTTAAAGATATGTACTCATTGTTTAAATGAAAGGCATTAATCTATGTTAAATACAAACAATTAACATGCAAAATAAACATTACTTTTCCTATGATAACAACAATATCCATGTCAATATATTAAACAACTTAATAAACAAAAGAAGAACTTACAGGCAATGCATCTTCCGGAGAAACAACCGATGGTAGCAGAGAGAGACTTCAGCTCCTACCACAAATCTAGCCTTCTACTGGGCCATGTGCTCACTAATACTTCCTTCTTCCTGTTCTTAAAGGAAGTGATGCAAAAAACACCAACACTAAACAGCAGGGGGAGAAAAAAAAGAAACAGCCTGGAAGGCAAAACAATAGTGACCGTCGTTGTTTACCTTCCTCCTGTGATGGTTTACATCTTTGGCAACATGAGAGGTTTCTGCTAAGGTAGGGGTTCTCATCTGGTCTCACCCTGGGACCCACATTTTACCATGGTCGTTCAATTGTGACCCAATTTTTTTTTTTTTTAGAATTCAACCACAAATTAATTTTCTCTCAATTAGCTGTTGAAAACAATCTTTTTAAAAACATAAATCTCTATATTTTCCTGTGTAACATGCATTTCACAGCATGAAATGCAAAATAAAATTTCTTTCAAAATAAAAGACAAGTCCAACATGAGAAATATTAAGCATTCATTTATTTTTGACCAGCTGTCCATGACCCACCCAGCATAGGTCTGCGACCCACTTTTGGGTCCCGACCCACCAGTTGAGAATAATTGTGCTAATGAATCTAACAGGAGATCAGACCTGTTCATAGAATATATGCTTTCTATTAGGGATGGGCTATATTATCAAATGTTATATTGGTTTTTCCACAGATATTGAAAAAATACTGTATGTGCTGTTGTTTAAGACAACATAATAAAAATGAAAATGAAAAATATATAAATAATATTAATTTTTCAAATAAAAAATAAATAAATAAACAAATAATTGAATAATTAATAACAAAAAATATATATTCAAAAGCAAACATGACTTTTTCCAATACTAAAGAAATTGGAAATTTAGTGTTGGACAATATCGGATATCAGCAAAAAGCTAATATTGAACTTTCTATAGAGTAGCACATTTTATAATAAATACAATGTTATTTAACAGAACAATCCACTCCTGTCCTCATATGTGTCCTTTAGTCATAACATAACATTATTGTAAGAATGGCCTCATGGGTAGCCTTAAAAAGTTGTCCAAGTTTCCAAAAATGCAGTCAAGTGTATTTATTTACAGTGAAAAAAAGTGCATCAGTATTTCTGTTTTCACAACATTTCATATGAAAAGTGTGTGTTCACATTGTTATGTCTAAGGTGGGCCCATAATAGAAATATAAGGTTTCATTAGCCAGGACAGAAATGAAGCTGTTCATAGGGGTTGGTCAGTGACAATTCATATAAGCAAATAGTACGGTATAGTGGCTTCTTTGATGGAAATATTTGTATTGATTGATCATTTATTTTTTCCTTCAAAAGTCAGTTTTAGTCAAGTTATTGACATTTTCTTAGAAGTCCTAATTTTAGATCAAAGCTCCACAAATGGCATTACACAGTGAAGGATCTGATAAAAGCACTTTGGTGTTTGGTTTGCTCACAGGTTCCAGTCAGTTTTGATTTCTGGTTATTGTTCACTGGTATTAAATGTTGTAAGAATTGTGTTACAATAAATATCATTTTAGACAATGTTGATATTTTTGTTTTCTTTCCACATTAATAAACACATTTGGATAATGTTCTTAAACAACTGATTATTTTCATTTTTCTTTATTGTACATTATATTAACTGTCATCAATGCCTTTAATTGTAAAACAATATATTTTCCCTTTGGTCTGTATTTCCATCGTATGTTTGGTCTTAAATTTTCTAAAGGTGGTATTAAAAAGTCATAAATATATATTCTTATATTCTTCTTACCTGTAGTCACCCTGTATTTATCATCATTATGCTTGTAACCTATGTGAATAGATGCTTGTAAAATAAAAATGTACACATTGTTTTTTTTTACATTTAAACTTTTATTAAACATCAATTTCAGATGCACTCCTGGAAAACAAACATATTCATCTTAATAATTCATATTTTTGAATATTAATTCTCATTTGTTCCTCTACAAAATGCATCTTGTAACTGTAGAGGATGATGACATCATTTGTCACACATACATAGCAGAGAACAGAGAGTGACAGTGAGGAGGTCATAAACTGATAAATATTTTCACCCTCATGGACCACATGGTCAGAATGCTCTGCCAGATGTGCTCCAGTGTTTAAGTCGTGTCGTTACTACAGTTCTTCAATCACTTTCTAGCATAGATGGCCACAGACAGAGCGATGCCGCCAATGGCTACTGCAGTGGCACCAAGCAGCCACTTCCAACTCAAACCCCATGCTGACTTGGCCTGATGTTTGTGGGTGCTGGACGGGTTCTCCAACATCTTCTCATCCATGGCCTGATGTTTGTGGGTGCTGGACGGGTTCTCCAACATCTTCTCATCCATGGCCTGATGTTTGTGGGTGCTGGACGGGTTCTCCAACATCTTCTCATCCATGGCCTGATGTTTGTGGGTGCTGGACGGGTTCTCCAACATCTTCTCATCCATGGCCTGATGTTTGTGGGTGATGGACGGGTTCTCCAACATCTTCTCATCGTCCTCACTGTGCTTCTTCATCATCGTGGAGACCTCATCGCAGATCGTGTTGTTGAGTGGCTTCAGGTCTCTGCGCTGATCAAGAACATTGACTTGCTCCTTCTTGCAGATGGCCAGATCAATCTCAGTGGGGGGCAGCAGCTTCAGGCCTGGAGCATCAGTAGCTTCCAGCAGCGTAATTTCAAACTCAACCTTTGACAGAACCTTGAAGAGCGCCTTCTCTCCCATTTCCACGAATCGCACCACTTCATCCACTACCCGGATCACTTCCCCGTTACCCACAGTGAACGACAACTCCGGGTCCTCGTTGACCAGCGTCCCATCCAACAGACGTGTTATTATATGAATCTTCACAATCTGTCCAAAATGTGGCCTACTGTCTCTTCCTCCTCCAACCTGCAGCACCTTTTTCATTATCTCACCATTTCCAAGGATATCTAACCACCAATCAGTGTCTATCCACAAGGACTGAACCATGTCAATCTTATTCCCTCTCTTCATGACTGGTGCACTGTCACTGCTTTGGTAAACAACCTGAAACACAAGAAAACATATATATATATATATATATATATATATAGTACATTACCATTATTAGCTGGTAGCTTCTGAGCAGGGTTGGAGTCAGTAATAATTGTAATCATGTAATTGATAATTAATTACAAAGATGGTGTAGTTATAATTGTAATTGTAATTTTAAAAATCTGTTACTGTCGTAATCTCATTAAATTCTAGTTGAGTTCAGATAATTTACTTTGCAATTGTAATTGCAATGTTTACTTAATGCAAAACTGGTGAACATGTTCTACACATATGTAGTTCAAATATTATTAAAATGTTTATATCAAGCTTTCCCACATTTTACCATTTTAAAAGTGTATTTTACAGCTGACTTAAGACCCGTTATCATATGAGATGCTAACAGAAAGCTAACACAAAAGAAAGGTGAACTTTTATTAGGTTATCTATTTCAGGTTCAGTATTTCTGAATAATTGTAAAGTCAATGATAACGTACTGTAAGTGTAATTGGATTTCTGAAGCTAAAAAAATAATTGTGATATAATTGTAATTGGAAAAAATGCTGGTCACTGTAATCATAATGTACTTGTTGTTAGATTGTCCTCTGTGCTAAAAGATGGTAGCACCATGAGATTTACCGTTTAAGAGTAGCTTCGTATTAGTGTCTCATCTGTGGGAAGGATGTTAATTCTGGGACGTATTAGTCTTTCTTTGAATCAGGGGCTGTTCCAGATGTTTCCTATTCTCTCCTATCTGCAACTTTGGGCTTTCACACTATGTCTGTTTTTTTTCTCCTGAGGAAGTATCTGCTCTGTGAGCTCTGGGTTTTTAGTTCTGCCTTTTGTTCTTTTTTTTTGGAGTTCTACTTTTTGCTGTTCCTTTGATGTTCTCTGATGTGGAGTTCTTCCCCAGCATATCAACGGTTGTTCTAAACTCCTCAGTGGCCACAGTTACATGGTGTTTTTTTTAAATTCAGAATGAGTTATTCTACATTAAATCATTCTGCTTCATGTTTACATGGTAATAGTAATTCCTGAACTGAGGTTTACATGGAAAACCGGTTTATTTGGCTTTAGTTAATTCCACTTTAGGTCTGGGGGTTGGGAAGGCTGTGATTGGACAGGGGGCGAACATGACGTAGAAACACACAACCAACATTTTATTGTTGGCTGTACCCAGTGTTGTGCTAGTTACTGAAAAAAAAGTAACGAGTTACCGTTACTAGTTACTTCATTCACAAAGTAACTCAGTTACTATTTTGATTACTTACACCAAAAAGTAATGCGTTACTAGAAAAAGTAACTTTATTTATTTTGAGTCATTTGTGTCCATACAGCTTCATATCAGTGCTGTAATAATATAATAATCCACTGTTGATCAACTGCTATAAAACAACCATAAATGAAGTGCATATAAAGCACAAAACAACTGCTCCACCATTAAAACTGTAATTTTTCTGCCTTAGCACAGTAATGTACAGTAAGCTGTGCATATTCCAGGTGCACATTCTGCTGTTGAAAATGCTTATAAAATAAATGTGGAAAAATTAATTCACAGCATGTTTTTCAGCTACACAATGCTAAACATTTCAGGAAAATGAGCTGTTAGCAGTGACTCAGCAGTAGCGACAGGCTGCATATTTACAACAACATACTGTGCAATAGTTTGGCTGACCTGTCCCTGGATAACAGTCACAGTTCGTTAAGATCCAGCCGCAGCGTTAGCTTAGCTTTACTGATGCATCTTTTGGAGACAGACAATCTCTCCTCCCAACTTTCACATTAGCTACCACCCCCAGTCCTCTGGACAGGTGGAACGGTCCAACCACACGGTGGTAGGAACCTAAAGAAATATGTCTCTGCCAACCAAAAGGACTGGGATGTCAAACTTCTCCTGGTCCTAATGGCAATCAAGACAACACCGAACAAATCAACCGGCGTTCCACCATTTTTAAATGATGACGGGCAGGCAGATGACTCTACCCACACACCTCCTGTACCAACCAGGACAAGCTAACATTGCTACCACCTACACCACTCACCAATACATGATCAATCCTGAAAACCACCTCCAAGCTACGTTCACGTTTGCTCTAAAACACCTCAAAGAGAGCACTAAGGGCCATAAAGCCTACAACGACCAAAAAGCCTCACAGAAGGAACTACAGGTTGGAGACAGAGTCTCATATTACAGTTTTGCTCAAAAATGATCATCATGCAACCAAACTGGTGAAGAAAATTTCTTCCCAAATGGACCGGACCCCCAAATAAAGATTCCCAGCACAAAGACCAAACAAAAGCTCAAATGGGTCCACCAAAACCAAATTAAGCTATACAGAACAACAAAACTATCAGACTAGCCGTCAATCGTGAGCTGAATAAACCCTACAAGCCGAGATATGGCATTCCTAAATAGCCAACCAGTCGTCGCATTCAATAACATCTACCACCTCAAGGACATAGGAAACTAGAAACTAGGACTGGAATCTACTACAAAAGCTCTATCCAACCTCTAATATACATGTGGTTTACACCAGACATGACCCTAGTCATTGTAATTATTCTGTCACATATATCTACCTTCTGCACCTCCGCTTTATGCCTTAGGCACACCAGGAAAGTACAAGACCAAATCAATCGATCACATATTCAAACACAACCGACCCAGATCCGAGGGTGCACTATGCTCTAATAGGGGAAACCCCAATTACATCACAGAGAAAACAACAATATATATTGAATATTGCCATTCTGGTTTTATACATCAAAGCATCATCTCAAGGCAAGGGCAAAATATTGAGATGTATATTGTATATCATAATACAGCTTGAAAATATTCAGACATTTAAAAAAGGCCATATCGCCCCGCCCATTTGACGCAAAAAATATGTCGACGTAAATGTTTTGTATTGATGCGTCGTCCCAAACATATATGTTGTCCCACACCAGTCCAGAATTGATATAATGCACTGGAAATCTAGCCCCTAATCATCCAAATGCTTAGAACAAAGAAGATCTTATAACCAATAATGGAGTTTGCACCAGCAGTGGGAGGAGCTTGAGTCATTCCAAAGATCTTTACAATATCAGCTCATTTGCACAAGATTATGACTAAATATGTAAAGACATTTAGATTAAAACAAGCAGTATTTACTCACTGGATTGTGGGAAATCACTAAATTAGTCATTAAAGTTGACATTATTATGAAAAACTCACCTTGGTCCAAGACATTGCTCACTGATGACAACCGTTGGTCAACGTTAATCGATATATTTAAAGCTACTTTAGTCGTTTCTGATGGTGCAGGAGGAGATTCTGTAGAATGATGGAGATTCTGCAGCTTTTATCCTAGCCTGAGTTGCCATGACAACCTGTCAACTTGAGCTTCCATTTTAGCCTGAGTTGCCATGACAACCTGTCAACCTGGGCTTTCATTTTAGCCTGAGTTGCCATGACAACCTGTCAACATTGAGCTTCCATTTTAGCCTGAGTTGCCATGACAACCTGTCAACATTGAGCTGTTCGAAGTTGCCTTTTGTGATTAAATGTATGTCATATTATCATAGGAAGATCAAATATATTAAATTAAATAATGCAAACACACATTTTACTCCTCATAGTGGATATACTGTATGTATGGACTGTTACATCAGGCATAATTACTACCAATGAGAGAGCGTCTTATACAACAATAGAAAACTAATGAACATTTTACTCACCAGGGGGCGCTGTTGGCCAAAAACTTACATATAAGTTGCTTCATTGTATAAGTCACAGAGGTGTAAAAAGTACTGATATATCCTCAAGTACAAGTACAAGTAAATCATACATAAAATACTCAAGTACAAGTAAAAAGTAGCTCAATTAAATAGTATTTAAAGTTAAAGTTACTAGTTACTTTCACCCCCACAGTTATTGTTGGTTCTCTTACATACAGTAAACATCTCATTTAGAAACCATAAAAAGGAAAAAATGAAATCTTCCACAATTGGAATCTAATTTATTTTCCACAAAGGCATCTGTATTAAATAAAAGGTTTGTCAAAATGTAAATTTAAAAATAATAATAATAATAACACAAATTAATTCAATTCACAATAAAAAAATTAAAAAAAATGTATCAGGCTCCAAGTATAGATACATTTATAAACTCTAAAACTGAGAAAATAACTGGCATTCAATGCTGTTTTGGCGCTAATCTGATTAGTTGACTATGATCTAATGCATTACGTTTAATCTGATTGGTGGGCTATGATCTAATGCATTACGTTTAATCTGATTGATCGGCTATGATCTAATGCATTACGTTTAATCTGATTGGTGGGCTATGACCTAATGCATTACGTTTAATCTGATTGGTCGGCTATGATGTGATGCATTTGTTGTTGTCTGGTCATTTCATTTTTTGTAGTTTCACAATGTCTGTTGATCATTTTAAAACAGAAAATAATTCACTCAGTAGCGGTTGGTGTAGAAATGTTTTAAAACGTACTTGTACAAATAAAATTAGTGATTTAGAAATATACTAAAGTACGAGTACCCATCAAAGCAACTCAATTACAGTAATGTGAGTACTTGTAATCCATTACTTTCAGCTCTGATAAGTCACAGACCAATATTTTTAAATGAAAAAGGTGACATATTACAGAATTTACAGTATTTCAGTCAAAAAAATATTCACTGCTTGTAAAGCTTTGCTAGCTCTGAGTCTATGATAAATATCTATAATACTTTTCCTCTTTGTTTCAAAAACACCCTAGAGTGGATTAGACAGTTTGTGATGCACTTTTTTACGTTTACATGTGTGCATTAAAGCATGTTAGTGGATTATCCCCCGCTAAACTAGTAGATTAAGGCATCATTAGCAGATAATAGATGAGGATATGCTAACGTTACTGGATAAACATAGCAACACAGCGTTAATAACAAGGTTCAGTTTTAATAATGCCATTATTATACAAATATAGAATATACTTTTAAACGTGATTTATTTTGCTGTAGTAAATTAAATTAATAAATTAGATATAATTTTTGGACATAAAGACTAGGGATGTAACGATTAATCGTAAGGCAGTTAAAAATCGATTCATAGGTATCACGGTTGATATCGATTTTCTGAAAATTGAATCGCAGTACTTTTTTTTTGACGCCCGTTAATGGAGATTAATCCAGGATACAATTATCTAGATTCATAGCATAGGGTCTTTATTAGGGATGTAACGATTCACTCAACTCCCGATACGATTCGATTCACGATACTGGGTTCACGATACGATTCTCTTACGATTTATTTTACAAAATGGGACTGTAGACAATACTGTACTATTTTCCTTTTATTTTTCATTGTCAAAAGAATTCCTTGATAAACTATTCAAAACAATGCAATTTAACTAAAAATAAATCTTGAATGAAATAAATAAAGGAATAATACAAATGAAAATGAAGCCTATTAATTTAAATTCTGGTTCTATAATAAACAATGTAAAACTGCATAATAGTCATTTTTCTTTTTAAAAGTGCAACTGAAAATGTATTTTGTGCCTTAACAATTGGACGTTTAAAAAAAAAACCGTGATTGCAATGATTTACGTCATATTTGTTTGGACCAGCAGAGGGCGCTGGTAATACAGTGGTCGGTTGGCATGTAGATATCTTGCAGTGAAGAAGAGAAGCTATGCTAGCAGACAGAGCTAATAGAAAAACGTGACTTTTTCAGATATTCAAGTAATATAACAGATATTCTTTCGGTGCTAAAGGGGTAATGAATCATTTATTAACATATTTAAGAGTAGAAGACGGCCAGACAGAAAGTATTAGCAGACTCCGCCCGCCGCCTACACTTGTGGATTCAATTTTCAGAAAATCGATATCAACCGTGATACCTATGAATCGATTTTTAACTGCCTTACGATTAATCGTTACATCTCTAGTTACTAGTCTAACAGAACGTGTAACTGTGTCCCATCCTGCTGTTCTTTAGGAAGTTAAACTCTGTGTCACATTTTACAACGTATTTACACCAGTTCTTATTTTTTTTTTAGCTGGAACGTCTTCATTCATTCATCTCTTTTCTGAGTTGTTTCTGGGTTTGTTGCTGCTGTCGGCACTAATCTCACCAGAGCTGCCGCCCAGGCTAATTCAGGTGGCAGTTCTCGCGGCATCTTTTAATTTTTATTACATTAAAATACGGGATATTTACGGAAAAATAATAATACGTGAAGATAGCTGGAAAGAGAGGTAAAATACGAGAGTTTCCAGGCCAAAACGGGATACTTGACTGGTATGTCTTAGATCTCAGTGCAGCCTTCGATACAGTGGATCATCATCTACTGCTGCAGAGACTGGAAAGTGTTTTTGGGATTAAAGAAACAGCGCTGGGTTGGTTTGTGTGTGTGTGTGTGTATCTGCATTTTGTCATTTTCAATTTGAGTTTTTTAATAACTTTTCAACTTTTTAAACTAATCAACTTTTTAATAAATTTTAATGAAAATGTAACGTTCCACTGGTCAGCAGTTCTTAAACCCATTTCAACTTTTAAAATGTTCAGCTTTTTTGTTCATTTTTAGTGAATACCTTCAACTTTTCTGTATCTTTAACCGTTTTTGACTCACAGCCCTTCAATGAGTTCCATTTTTAGCTTTGACCAACTTCTAGAGTAGAGGGACAGCTTTACCTTCAACTCTTTGTCAACACATTGTCATAACTTCTAAAATATTCAACCTACAGTCCTAATGTTTTTAAAAGTAGTACTTCTATCTGTCTTGCTGCTCACAATAGCACATTTGAATTTATTATTGTTATAAGTTCTATCACTGCCAATGACATAACCATAATTGTTGCTTCTCATTTCAAGTCTTTCATTCCTGTATATCCAGAAACACACAATGCAAGGAGCATTTATAAAAGGATCTATTACTGTATTACCATGCTACCATTTAAACTGTTTCTGACAGGTCTTCATTTATTTATTTATTTTACCTTGTCTGCACATGTTGTCAAAAGTCAACACTACAAGAAGTACAATCTTTTTAAGACAGCAATGCATGGTTTGTTATTACAATGATATAAATGTTTTTATTTCATTGACAGGTCTTCAGGCCCTGAAGTTGTCCTTATAGCTCTAAACACTGAGGACTACCAGGGCCCAGGAACCTGTCTGCAAAGGAAATCTTTATTAACAGCATTTCAAAGAAAATATTGAAATATTTCATTGATGTATCACTTCTACATTTATTTCCATTGGGTCAATTATATACTTGGTACATTTTAAATTGCATCTTTGATCTGGAAAAATCCAGCATCAATACTCACTTTGCAATTGTACACCCTGTGATTTAAGAAGACCATGGATCATCCTAATCCCTGCTCTGGGACACACTGTGTGTCTGAGCTCTAATCTGTCCGTTTGTGTGAGCTGAACACAGGTCTGCCCATAGCAGGGGCTAACTTTGGCTGTGGCTGCTAATTAGGGCTGAATGCCTAATATGTGAATCAGAGTCATGATGTAGCTTTTGTCCCTCTTAAAACTTGTGTACAAAGCTGACCGACAACATGACGGCATCGTATTTTACACTTACCTCCTCAAGATTGCACCACACAGCTTCGTCCATGTCTGCATTTGTCAGCGCAGATATTTCTCCAAGACTTTCCATGACATCTTCCACCAACCTTAAAATATAGTCCGTTGGAGAATTTTCCTCCACATACCGAGATATTGCAAATAACTGTCGTTGAACGCCTCTTCTCAATTCATCCACGTCTCCCATTTTTAACTTTCCCTCCAAGAGAAGAGGAATCATGTGATCAGGTATCGACTAGTCAGCCTGGGCAGAATGACCATTGAATTGACCTTTGCTTTTACCGACAGCTTGAGTCATGAAGTAAAAGACAAAGACAAAACAGAAAAAGCACAAGATGGAAAACAAATATACTACTTTTGTATATTTTTTTCATTTTTGATTCTCATTATATTTCCACATTTTTATTATTGATTGTTTTTATATTTCCAAATTTGTAATATTGGTTCTCTTTATATTTCCGGGCCGATCCACAAACATACTTTGCTCAATCCACAATCACACTTGAGGATTTACACATGATAATTCATGATAAATACGCCAAATAAATGAGAAAACACGTGTGTAAATTGTTGATGTATTTGTGGATCTGAAAAACATGTGAAAATCTGAAAAACATGTGAAAATCTAAGAAGTACATGTCAAAATTGTAAATATATTTGTGGATTTGAAAAACACATGTAAAAATAGTGAATCTATTTGTGAATGTTTTTGAGACAAATCTCTCCCCATAGTCATCAGTCTGACTGGATGGTCTCAGAAGCCTTTTGGTGAGGTTTTCATAAATAAATGTGTCTAGTTGTATTTTAACACTGCTGGGACTTCACAGGTGTAACTATGACTACTGTATGTTCCCTATAGGAGACCTCATGTGGAACATGTATACATACACTGTGTTTAATGAATAGAGAACACACAGTAAAGTGTGTGTAGAACACGCTGCATGTGGAACATACATTCTATGTAGAAATGAGTGAATAATGTACTGTGTGCTGATAGAATGACTGCATGTATCATCTAAAGTTTGTTTTTTTCTATCAATAAATGATGAGCTGCATTACAAAGGGAAACTTACCTCTAGCATAGTAACCGTTGCCATGGTAACGTCTTTCCCCTTCACACACACCATTCTGGCATCTGAAAGCTGGATTAAAGAAGAGTTGGTGTAAATAGTAGATTATGATGGTCAGTCATTTACCAGGTGATCTCATCAATTTATGTTCAAACTACAAATAAACAAGGCATATAGTAAGTTAACATGTGAATATAACAGAAACAGAAGCCATCTTTGAGGGAGGGTTGAGGAGCAGCCTCCCACTTTGATATTACAAGGTGATCAAGTCAAAAACATTCAAATTACAATCATGTGACTATGTAATAGTACATCCTATAACCAACATTGTTCACCAACAGTAGTTATACTCAATTAACTTCTTAACAGTATGTATACTCATTTAACTGCTTTTTCAATCTATATTTATTCTCTCATGAACAATTTTACCTTTTTAACTTAACTTCTAACTGTTTTTAACTCACCAGTATTTATTATTGTCTCTGTCTAGCTCTATGTTACTCCACAATGACAATAAAATATAATACTGAAATTGTATCTTCCATATAAACAATCATTTTTATATAGGACAAGGTTACATGTCTGATATATTGCTCCGCTCTTATTCTGAAAACCCAACCGGAAACGGTGTACTGTAACGCTGCAATGCGTGCAGGCTTTACTATTGTTAGCACAGTTAGCATCTGTGGCATTAGCCTCTGCTCATTCATCCACACAAACCAAGTTTTAACTCCTCTCAATTCACTAGTTAACCAGAACTCTCATTCCTGTTAGTGCTACTATCTACAGTTGATTGTTTCTCATTTTTATAAAACAGTTTTAAAGCTCGTTTTTAACCTTTTTAGCGCCACGTTGTCGTACTCAGTTAGCACTCATTACAACGTCTCTCTCGTCTCCATTCATCCAAATCACTGTATTTCAGTCCCAGTCTAAGGCTTATACATGTTATATCTCTTCTGGTTATGGTTTCTGAGCATCTTACCTGTGGAAATAGTGAGAAAACAAAGCAGTTTTTAAGTCTGTGTTGCTCCGTGTAACTAGCACTGTTGACGTCTTACTCTATTGGTGACTGACGTCCGCTATTGACACCAAATGCCCACAGCTCCACCTACTGGCCAGGTACTGCTACTATGTAAAATATACCCAGACCTGCTAGAAAATAATGAAGTTACTCAGAGAATAATAATAATAATAATAATAATAATAATAATAATAATAATAATAATAATAATAATAATAATAATAATAATAATAATAATACTGTACTTTTAACATGTTTTAAAGTCCTTAGCTGTTTTTATGAATTCAGATGAATCCAACTTTTAAATAAATGGGGGGCAAAATATTTCAATCAAGTCTCTTTAATCATGTCTCTGAAAACACTCAGTGTCACATGTAAATATATAAATGTATTTAAAGTAAATATAAATGATATTAATATTTTAGTATTTTATTAAGGTGATATTTCGTAGCTGCTGGTACATGGGGTCTCCACCACTAAGCCCACCAAGGTGATCTCACAACACCTGCAAACATTAAACTAAAGACAAAGATCAAAAAGTTGACCAGGACCAACACTTAAAGTGGACCAGACACACACCACAATAATTATAAAGAGCTATTAGAGGCAAACATTGTCCTCAGTATTAATAACAGAATAAACTCATATTTGATGTATGGTCAGGTAAAAGTAAGAACAGACAATGAACAACATTAACAAAGAGTCAACTTTAAAAAGTACTGTAGAGATAGTGAATCCTGAGATGTAGTGTAGGGAGAGCGTCCAGCCCTAGCACACAGTATTGTTTAATCCATCTACACTGTCAGCAGATGATAGAGCAGCAGTCTAGGAACTACAAGTCACTGAAATATTAATAAACACAATAAGGCCAAAACAGCAGTAACAAGCAGTTAGTCTGTACCAGTGAGACATTTTATATCAGATTATTATTGTTTTACACAGCGTAGCTTCACTGTTTTTATATCTTTTTAACCAACCTACATCTTTTTATTAAAAATAAATAAATCCAAGGCTCATCACTAATTAGAAATGTAAATAAAACATTAACAACAAAGTCATGTTAGTGCGCTTAACAAAATATAAAGTCCATAGAAAGAAAGAAAAAACCCAAACAAGAAG
>NW_021145197.1:0-16514 GCF_900634775.1 Gouania willdenowi | reverse complement strand
TTCTCTGTGGTTGGATGTCCTGCTTGTGTTGCTGTTCTCTGGGAGTTGTTCAAAAGACACAAAAGAGGAAACTATGTCACCCCCCAATAATGTCTTCATGCTCAACATCACCATCATGGACCTGCTCTTCTTGTTGTTCATCCCTCTTGGGTTGTTTAACTTCCTTTTCTGGCTTTTCCAGCCTGTCCAGATGTGGAGTGACTTTCTGTATGATTTAAACCTGACTGGACGACCTCTCCTCACGGCCTGCATGTGTTTTGACTCCTACCTGGCAGTGGTCCACCCAGTCTTTTATCACACCCACAGGAGTCCAACTGTTGGCCGAGAATCATTGTGCTAATGAATCTAACAGGAGATCAGACCTGTTCATAGAATATATGCTTTCTATTAGGGATGGGCTATATTATCAAATGTTATATTGGTTTTTCCACAGATATTGAAAAAATACTGTATGTGCTGTTATTTAAGACAACATAATAAAAATGAAAAATATATAAATAATATTAGTTTTTCAAAACATAAAATAAATAAATAAACAAATAATTAATAAAAAAATATTCAAAAACAAACATGACTTTTTCCATTACTAAAGAAATTGGAAATTTAGTGTTGGACAATATCGGATATCAGCAAAAAGCTAATATTGAACCTTCTATAGAGTAGCACATTTTATAATAAATACAATGTTATTTAACAGAACAATCCACTCCTGTCCTCATATGTGTCCTTTAGCCATAACATAACATTATTGTAAGAATGGCCTCATGGGTAACCTTAAAAAGTAGTCCAAGGTTCCAAAAATGCAGTCAAGTGTATTTATTTACAGTGAAAAAAAGTGCATCAGTATTTGTGTTTTCACAACATTTCATATGAAAAGTGTGTGTTCACATTGTTATGTCTAAGGTGGGCCCATAATAGAAATATAAGGTTTCATTAGCCAGGACAGAAATGAAGCTGTTCATAGGGGTTGGTCAGTGACAATTCATATAAGCAAATAGTACGGTATAGTGGCTTCTTTGATCGAAATATTTGTATTGATTGATCATTTATTTTTTCCTTCAAAAGTCAGTTTTAGTCAAGTTATTGACATTTTCTTAGAAGTCCTAATTTTAGATCAAAGCTCCACAAATGGCATTACACAGTGAAGGATCTGATAAAAGCACTTTGGTGTTTGGTTTGCTCACAGGTTCCAGTCAGTTTTGATTTCTGGTTATTGTTCACTGGTATTAAATGTTGTAAGAATTGTGTTACAATAAATATCATTTTAGACAATGTTGATATTTTTGTTTTCTTTCCACATTAATAAACACATTTGGATAATGTTCTTAAACAACTGATTATTTTCATTTTTCTTTATTGTACATTATATTAACTGTCATCAATGCCTTTAATTGTAAAACAATATATTTTCCCTTTGGTCTGTATTTCCATCGTAAGTTTGGTCTTAAATTTTCTTAAGGTGGGATTAAAAAGTCATAAATATATATTATTATATTCTTCTTACCTGTAGTCACCCTGTATTTATCATCATTATGCTTGTAACCTATGTGAATAGATGCTTGTAAAATAAAAATGTACACATTGTTTTTTTTTTTACATTTAAACTTTTATTAAACATCAATTTCAGATGCACTCCTGGAAAACAAACATATTCATATTAATAATTCATATTTTTGAATATTAATTCTCATTTGTTCCTCTACAAAATGCATCTTGTAACTGTAGAGGATGATGACATCATTTGTCACACATACATAGCAGAGAACAGAGAGTGACAGTGAGGAGGTCATAAACTGATTAATATTTTCACCCTCATGGACCACATGGTCAGAATGCTCTGCCAGATGTGCTCCAGTGTTTAAGTCGTGTCGTTACTACAGTTCTTCAATCACTTTCTAGCATAGATGGCCACAGACAGAGCGATGCCGCCAATGGCTACTGCAGTGGCACCAAGCAGCCACTTCCAGCTCAAACCCCCTTGCTCCCTCTTGCAGGTGGCCAGATCAATCTTCTCAGTGGGGGGCAGCAGCTTCAGGCCTGGAGCATCAGTAGCTTCCAGGAGCGTAATTTCAAACTCAGATTCTGACTGAACCTGGAAGAGCGCCTTCTCTCTCATTTCCATGAGTCGCACCGCCACATCCAGTACCTGATTCACTTGCCCATCTCCCAAAGTAAAAGACAACTCCTCCTCGCTGACCAGCTTCTTAAACTCCTTTTTCATCAGACGTGTTATTAGATGAATCTTCACAATCTGTCCAAGATGTGGCCTTCCTCCTCCAGCCTGCAGCACCTTTTTCATTAGGACACCATTTTTAAAGATATCTAACCACTCATCAGCAGGTGGTTGGGGGTCAGTTTCTCTCCTCATGGACTGACCCATGACAATCTTATTCCCACTCTTCACGACTGGTGCACTGTCACTGCTTTGGTAAACAACCTGAAACACAAGAAAACATATTATAAGTAGATTACCATTATTATCAGTTATAAGTGTAATCATGTAATTGATAATTAATTACAAAGATGGTGTAGTTATAATTGTAATTGTAATTTTAAAAATCTGTTGCTGTCGTAATCTCATTAAATTCTAGTTGAGTTTAGATAATTTACTTTGTAATTGTAATTGCCTTTAAAATTCTATAAAAAACTCAATTATTTAATGCAAAACTGGTGAACATGTTCTACACATATGTAGTTAAAATATTATTCAAATGTTTATATCAAGCTTTCCCACATTTTACCATTTTAAAAGTGTATTTTACAGCTGACTTAAGACCCGTTATCATATGAGATGCTAACAGAAAGCTAACACAAGAGAAAGATGAACTTTTATTAGGTTATCTATTTCAGGTTCAGTATTTCTGAATAATTGTAAAGTAAATGATAACGTACTGTAAGTGTAATTGAATTTTTGAGGCAAAAAAAATAAATAATTGTGATTCAATTGTAATTGGAAAAAATGCTGGTCACTGTAATCATAATGTACTTGTTAGATTGTCCTCTGTGTCAAAAGATGGTATGAGATTTACCGTTTAAGAGCAGCTTAGGGAAGGATGTTAATTCTGGGACGTATCAGTCTTTCTTTGAATCAGGGGCTGTTCCAGCTGTTTCCTATTCTCTCCTATCTGCAGCTTTGGGCTTTCACACTATGTCTGTATTTTCTCTCCTGAGTAAGTATCTGCTCTATGAGCTCTGGGTTTCAATTTCTGTCTTTTGTTCTTTTTTGTGGAGTTCTACGTTTTAATTTCTTCCTTTGATGTTCTGCTTTGTGATGTCATCTTCTGAAATTCTGCTCTTTGAGGTCTTCCTTTGATGTTCTCTGATGTGGAGTTCTTCCCCGGCATATCAACGGTTGTTCTAAACTCCTCAGTAGTCACGGTTACATGATGTTTTTTTAATTCAGAATGAGTTATTCTGCATTAAATCATTCTGCTTCATGTTTACATGGTAATAGTAATTCCAGAACTGAGGTTTACATGGAAAACCGGTTTATTCAGCTTTATTTAATTCCACTTTAGGTCTGGGGGTTGGGAAGGCTGTGATTGGACAGGGGGCGAACATGACGTATCACGTCTATTGGGAAAAACACACAACCAACATGTTATTGTCGGCTGTAACACAGAAGACCACACATAAGAAGTGTTTTCACCTTTATTTTGATTGTTGTATTGAAGCAACATCTCAATAGTAACACACTTTGGTCCACGGAGCAGAAGAGATAGAAACTAATCACCAGTAAATAAAGTCTAGTATAACTCCGTAAAACAAAAAGCAGAAATAAATAGTTGCTTCCTGGTAAAGATAGTAGCTCTAAAAATGGTTCCAATGATAAACTTGGTGATATTACAGCCTGTGCAGCAGTATGGGGGGGACGCATGTCCGGGTCTTAGTATCACCCGTCTGATGAAACCTGTTCCGTTTGCTGATCTCCATGTGTGTGATAAGTCCATGTGTCCGTGTTAATGTCAGCATGTTTATGCCTCCGTCCATTCCCTTTTTTCATTATATTCATGGCTAAAAACACTCTTATTAAATAGTGTCAGTGTCATACCACAGAGAGAAGCTGTGACTGAGAACATCCTCTACATCAGAGGTCTCATTCTAATGGCCGCAGAACAATGTGAAAATGTAATGTTAGTGAAGCCGTGTGTTTTATACTGTAATGTAATGACGTGACTCGAACTGTTATCAAAGATTTTGAGCCTTTAATGGAAGTCCTTAAAACATCATGTACCCCTCATTCTCTGCTGACGCCCACCCTTCCCCAGCCTCCCAGCCAATCAACACGCAGAACACATGTAAACAAAGACGAACATTGGCAGAGAAAGCTGCACGTAACGATGCTTCAAATTCCATGGGAAACCACAACACGTGTTAAACATTGAATAAACTACACGTGGAACATAACTCAGTAACATAGGACCTAGTCTGTTACAATATGAATGGCACTTTACAGCATTGTGCATTGACAATGTCACCAAGGGAAGCACACCACCGATAGAGCCACCCACCCAGCCAACTCGCACCCGCCGTCTCGCTTCCGAGGCTGGGGGCTCATAGGGGACCTACTCGCCTCGGTTATCGTCAACGAAACATCGGTGTTGGCTGGAACGTACAGCTGATTCCATGGGGTTATTATAGAAAATAAAAGCCTCTGTGGCTGCGTCCCATGGTTTGTATCGGCTATAATCGGCTAATGTCCCACTGTCCCGATGGATAGTAAACGCCCCAGTGGCGAATGCTTTTTTTCGCTTTCTCTCGGTACTATCTACCATCTACAAATGTCATGATGTTCATGTCATCACGAAATACATGAACATTGAGCACAAAAAGAAAGAGTGGTTCATTATCCACCTTGTTGTCATCAGAAGAAAAAGCAGAAATGACATTCTCCATGCATCTGGTTGGCTAAACACGTGACTTTAACTGTATTGCTTGAAAAAAAAATAATAAAAATTACTGGGAGAGCGACAGCAATTAGCTGACGTCATGTCATGTTGGATTTTCTGCAGATACACTTTTTAAGTTTTTGGTTGAAATGTCATGACAGAAATTAAGATCTTAATTTAACGAAATAACCAAAGAATGACGGGCAGTGCTGACCCTAACCTCTCTGGTGCCCTAGGCCAGATTTTCTTTTGGCCCCTTTATATTTTTTATACCACGTATTTGACATTTACATTATTGTTATATTATTATTATCAGAATCATTTCTAACACTTACATAGTGGTCTTCACCATATCCACAAAGATGCTTTACATAAGGAGAAAACATGAGCAAAATTACTTTTTTGACATTTTATTTACTTGTGATAAAAGTATTTCACATACACATATAAAAGAACACAAACAAGTAAATAAAAGCTAATTTAAATATCTTAGTAATTAATATTATAATAGTAAAGCATTGCACAAAAACAAGATACAGATTAAAGATAGATAGATAGTGGTGGGTTGGCTCATCAAATATTATTTTTAATTTAAATACTTGTGACTACAATGTTTTACTATATTTCAATATGTGAAAAGATGCAAAACTTCCAGATTTAACATAATATTATTAAATTTGCAGTAATGAACACACATTAATTTAAACAATTACAGTTCACAGAGGTATTGAACAAAGAAACTATTTATTAAAATAGTGTTTTTTTCTGGTGGTGATTTATAAACAGCTTTAACCAACACAAGCTAAAAAAAAACCCATTCATTATATGGAAGAGATTTGTCTCAAAAATATTCACTAATACATAAGGAGCCCTGGAGGTGACATGGATAAAAAGAATAAATAATCTCACACTGTGACTTAATGATCTCGTAGTGTAACTTACTTATTATGTCACACTGTGAGTTACAGAGACTGGTTCTGGGTCAGAGTTTATCACAATGACATCATCCACAGTGCTGGATATTCATCTGTTTATTGATTTTTACTTTGAAAGTGAGTCAAAATATAAAGATATTAATGATTTGTTTGCTAGTTGGCACAACTTTAACATGAGTGACGGACAGGTAAAGATGATACTTTAGTTCTAGAGGACACAGTCGTCATAAAGCATAGCTTAGAGTCCTGGTTGAATTCATTAACAACAACTACAATACTACGGTAACTTCATGGATACCTGTGGATAATAATAATATTAATGCATTAGATTTTATTTAGTGCTTTTCATAGACACTCAAAGCTCTTTACATTGATGTGCATCATTCTTTCACTCCACACACAGTGGTGGTAAGCTACTATTGTAGCCACAGCTGCCCTGGGGCAGACTGACAGAAGTGAGGCTACCATAGTGAACCATCGGTCCCTCTGACCACCACCAACACTCACTCACACACTACATTCATACGATGGATGTACATGGACTTGAAAATGGTTGTATTAGAGTTTTTCAGCGTTTCCTCGTCCCTACAGATGCAGACAATAGCCTTGATAGTTACTGACCCTCAAAGTAACACCACCAGTAATGTTACATACAGCACTAAGATAAGACTGTACAGTGAATAGTGAATGTGATCATGTCCCTCTGTCACACATTGATCCCACCCACCCACCAACCACAGCATGGAAGGTCCAGTTGACAGAATGTTATATATGTCACTCACATGTACTACCCAAAACAATGTTTGACTGTTTGACCTACATAAAGATATTACATTAAAAAAGAAGAAAAACACTCATTTCCTTAATACTCTGTGTGTTATTTTCTCTAATGAAGCACGTTATTCATACATACTGTATATCTGTGTAGAGTCAAATGTGCTGATCAATCAATTCAACAATGTTGGCCCCAAATGAAGTGAAGCAAAGCAGATGAGAAAGTGTTTTATTTCTATTAACAACAGAGGAAACTTTGGTCCATGTGTAACACAGCAGTGATGGTTACAGCATTCATCCTCTGCTTCAGTGGATCAATCACATCTGAAATGAAAAAACTACAAAGACACACATTTCATTTTCTTTTCTTTCTAGAATTATCTTTTGATAATGTTTGTTGTTGTGAGGATTAGGACACAATGTGACAAGATGTGTCAGCTCAGATATTTTTATAATGCGTTTTATTTTATGTAGATTAAATTTGTGAAAGTAAAAGCATAGAATACAGTTATTTAAGTTTGTTTTGTGTGTGGTGTTATGATTTGAAAAATAATAATTAAAACATTTTTAAAATACATTTTAATCAGTTTTTTTAAAAAAAAAATCATAAATTATTAGACATTTCAGAGGACTCCATTTTAATTCTAGGTGACCCAACATGGGGTCACGACCCCAAGGTTAAAAAACACTGCATTACATTATAGTGTACAGGAGTAGGGGGTACATGGCCTCAGGTTAAATGTTTGAAGGGGTACGGACTGTGAAAAGTTTAGGAACCACTGCATTAGAACAATTGTTTACAGGAATTTAGTGAACAAATTAAGGAAAACAGTTTTTTTTTTACTGACTACAATTCTCCATCATATTATATCATTGTCCATCAATAAAACAGAAGTTGTACCATTAGTAATTACTCCTCTAATAAATGTGTAAATGTAGAACAGTGTCTTCCTCTTTGTGGAACACAGAGTTGTTGTGTCCTTAAGTCCCTATTCTCCACTATTGGGTGGTGTTTTCACTGGTAATATTACAGTAAATAGAACTAGTGGGGATTACACACTGCTATCAGGGTAGCTGATACCTCACTGTCACATTATTTATCTTATTTTTTACTACTGTAATGTGTCTGTATCTAATCCTTATTTTTAACAGCCTTTTACTTCATTATGTACTTTTAAAACATTTATTCTTTCTTTCTTCTTGTTCAACATTTATCCTTTTTATTTGTAATATTTGTTGAGTGGCTGTAACGTAAGTAATTTCTCCCTGGGATAAATAAAGGAATTCTGATTCTGATTCTGGTTAATATTATTACCTGTGACGATGTTATTTGAGATATTTACAAATCCTGTTATAACTAGTCAGAACTAAATTTTAAACTTTTTACTTATATGTTAAAATTTCTGGAAGACTATTCTATTCTAATATTTATTATATGTCAGATATATATGTAAATCAATTAGCAAATCAATTGCTAAAGATGAATAAATTAGGGCAAAACTAAATTACATTGGGTGTTACACTGAGCCAAACAGTGATGTTTATGTTAAAATAACTAATTATTTATTATAATAAAGACAACAATATTCTTAAGGCGTAGGCTAGTGTTTGATACATTTATAATGTCTACTGAATACAGAAAAAGATGATTTACATGGTAAACACTGTTTTCAGTTCATTAAAGATAAGAACAATAGATTTTAAGTGTTTTAAGACAAACTAACATCAACTACTGCACAAAACAAGACATAAACACAAGCTCACTGGGGACATCTACTGGTGAGATTTAGAGATATAACTTTAGTTGGAAGTTGTACAACTATTTAACAGTTGTAGTTAAGATGTGGAAATAGATTCAGGGATTTTTTATTTTTTTTGCATTGTTTGCACAAGTAAATTATATTTATATACCTGTTTAAAGAGGAAATTTGCAGTGTTTCAGCAGCAGTAGATAAATAAACAGGGTAATAAACAATAGGAGATATTTACACACACATGGTCCTGTACACAGTACAGTGAGAAAGAGGAAAGATAATGGTGCATGAAGGGACATTGTTCTGCACCATGTGCTGGCCTTCTTTAAAGCTTGAGTTTGACTGTGAATAATTATTAAATAAAAATGAGTATTAAAATAAAAGGCTTTATAATTGCATTTTATAATCATGAAAACAGCTCAATTATAATGGAAATGATATAACACAGTGTTTTTCAACCTTGGGGTCGTGATTCCATGTAGGGTCGCCTGAAATGTCTAGTAGTTGATTAAAAAACAAATAATACATTTTAAAATGATTGTTCTTTTTTAAATTAAAACACAACCCAGACACGTCTCACCTGTGAGGGATGCGGGGGATGTGACACCCACACTTTTATGAAAACAAAAGTGAATCCCCTCACTTTTTACAGAGGGATTCATTGTTGAAAACAGATTGGTTCAGTTAGATTGATTGAATGGTGATCAAGTCAATCACTTGATGCTGTTCTGAGAGGATAAACAAAGAGTTCACAGTGATGAGTATGTGACAAAAAATGAGTAAGGTGGCAAAGAATGGTCCAAAAGTGGCAAAAACTTGGCAAGAAATTAATAAAAATTGACTAAATTGGGCCAAAAGCAGTCAAGAGTGGCCAAAAAAAAAGAAATGACAAAAAAGGAAACAGGTGTTATGGAATGACAAAAGGAAGGTAAATCTGAAAAAACTAAAAAGTATCAACATTTTGGGAAAAGGAACAAAAATGGGACAAAGGAAGTTGCAAAATGTCCAAAGTAAATAGTGGTTAAAAAAGTTTCCCTCTTTAAAGGTTATCTGGAGGAATCATTATTAAAAAAATAAAGAACCACATGTTGAGAATCACTGACTTAATAACAGCTTTATCATGGTTTTAGTAAAATAATTTAATAAACTAAAATGGGAGACGACGGTTGTCCTACCCTTAACCTACCCAAGAAATCTGTAAATGTAAATATTGTAAATCATTAACTAATTTTTTTTTTTTTTTTTGGAAATTTAAGTCATTTTAAGAAGTGTTTGTATGCAAAAGGAAATAAAAAAAAAGGACACAACGCACAAAAGAACAGCACAAATAAGCAGAATGACAGAAAAATGAGCAAAAGGAACAACAAAAAAACACAAAATGAGAGAAAAATAGACTGAATGACAAAATAAATCCCTTAAAGAACTTTAAAAACACACAAACAACAACAGAAACACACAAAGCCTGATAGTTGTGTCCTATTAAGTTACACAAAATGATACAGAGAGCTGCATGTACATGTATGACACTAAAATCTGATTTTATTATGTTGCTAATCTCTGAGCATGAGCAACTCTAAGATATTTAAATGTAATAAAATAATACATTTCTATCATTTCACTGTTCAGCATTTCAACTGGGAATCCCAATTATGGTTAAAGAAAAATACTGACCACACCATTAAGGAATGTGATCTAATATAAGGAAAGAAATGTCTTCAAATGTTTCAAAGTTTGAATAAAAGCTGTCAGTAGTGCAATACTTTGATTCTCCTGCAGGTGTCGCTTCAGGCTTGTTGTTGACACAGCTTTGTACTGTCTGTCCCTCATTTCTATCAAATATAAAGTTTGTCCACACATCTGCTCTTCTTTGTGGTCCGAGGTTTGACCTTTTGACCTTCCCAACTAGTCCGTAGTTTAATATGATTAGATTTCATCCCAGATGTCACCATGTAACCATTCCATTCCAATCACCATTTGTTGTTGCCCATTCAATTCCAAAGTCAACAATATTTACAGGTTCTCACAGTTTTCCTGGTGCTTTTATCACATGATTTCAGTCATTTTCATTTTAAACTGTTGAAAAAACTCAAAATTCTTTCAAAATCCTTCCATTTTCTTCAAAATATGACATAATGTTTCCCTTAATTAAATAGAAATTGATGACAAAATGTATGAAATGTAAAGTGTAGATCCTGTTAGGACTGATATTTATCACTTATTACTTGGATATAGTCACTTTCTTACATATTTTGTATTTCTTGTCTACGTAGAAGTGCAAACGGACACAATAATGTTAAAATGAATCATTTTCCTGTGTAAAATCTATGACCCACTTAAGATATGTGGCCTGTTAACTAAAATGAGTTTGACACCCCTGCTTTAGAGCATCTAGTTCAGCCCACAGGAAAACATGAGTAAATACAGATTCAATCAAACAACACAATATTTGCAGGGTTTAAAGTTTCCCCATCATTATTTCACTTTAATTATTATTATTGTCCATGCCTTCCATACTTTACATATTATTTAAACATAGAAGTATAAACTTAGACACATTAATGATGAAATTACTGGTTTTTGCTCCAAAAAATGTGTGTCCCACTTGAGATTACACTGAGCCGTTTTCAGACCCTGAACTAAAATGAGTTTGACACAGTTTAAGGAATTTAGTGGAAAAGCAGAAGGTTTTGGAATTGGAAACATTTTGAAAATGGTGATGAAATGGTTTGTTTAAAAGAACCTGTACTTGGTGTAGTTTGAGTTCATGTGGGAAAATGCTGTATTTAGGAATAATCATGGTGCTTTTTATCTACATTTCAATGGACGAGAACAAGTTATTTACAACAAAGTTTTTATTGTTATGTCAAATATGGTAATATCATGTATGACAGCACGTTTTAAACAGACTAACATGGTGCATAGAATCAGTCAGTAACACATTATAAAACAACATTCAGTCATTTAACAGAAACTATATACAAAGAACTGATTATTCTTTAAAAAATGATTGATTTTTAAATGAAAACACAAACGTTATCATTTATATCACATCTTACGCTGAACGTCATATAACAATAATGAATACTTACACTCTTATTCATCCTAACAGTCTATTAATCACCACGTTGATGTAATAAAAGATCAAAAATACACAATATCTACAGTAAATATGTATTCAGACATGTGTATTGGTGTTATTGATCTCCATTCTGCTGATCAGTTCAGTCACTAACTGCTGTACAGTAGATGAACACAGCCGTCCCACCTCCAGGACGCCTTCATGGTTCACACTCTCAGTGTCCTCGTAGCTTTCCCCCACCTGAAGGAAACCAATCAGTAGCTTTATCAGAATCTAATTCAACAATAGGTTCCATTAATCAATCAATCTGGAAACCAAATTAAACACCAAAAAGGATCAAACCGTTAATGTTGATCAGGGTTTGGCTCAATTACATTTTTCAGTTACAATTAACTTTTCAATTACCCATGTTCAATTACAATTCCATTACCATTACAGTGACCAGCATTTTTTCCAATTACAATTAAATCACAATTATTCTTTATTCTCAGAAAGTCAATTACAATGAATCACAATTACTGAGCCTGAAATAAATAACCTAATAAAAGTTAACCTTCCTCTTGTGTTAGCTTTCTGTTAGCATCTCTAATGCTAACAGGTCCTAAATCAGCTGTAAAATACACTAAAAACTAATATCTATCATCTAATTTATTTCTTATCTATTGGTTTCTTTGTTAGGATTCATAATCAATAAAATTATAGGTTTTAATATTTATGGTGTGGGTGTCTGAGCCTTTTTATGTCTCATTATACCCCTAAATTTCATTTTTTAAATGGTAACATATGTGTAGAACTGTACATAGAACTGTAACATGGTTCCTCAGTTTTGTGTTAAATTATAATTGACAATTTTTCTAGAATTTTAAAAGTGAATAAAACAAATAAGGAACAAAATAATGTGTTTTGTTAGGCACTGATCTTCTAATAAGCGTACTGTTAGATATGGAGGCGAGGATCAACAATCTGGAGAAGCGGTTCCGCACCCCTGATACCAAAACCGAAGCTAGCAAGCAGGACCTAGCCGGTGCGGACCGTGCTAGCTCTAGCTTAGCCTCCCCCCCGGCCAGCAATGACTGGGTTACTGTCCGTGGTAAGCATAGTCGAAGGTCAAAAAGCCGCTCGGGACACCACCATGTTCACGTCTCAAACAGGTTCTCCCCCCTCTGTGAGGACAACACACTCACCGGGGAACAAACTCTGATAATTGGCGACTCCATAGTGAGAAACGTGAAGCTAGCGAAGTCAGCGGGCATTGTGAGGTGCATCCCAGGGGCCAGAGCGGGCGACATAGAATCAAATCTAAAGTTGCTGGCAAAGAGTAACCGTAAGTTTGATAGGATAGTCCTCCATGTCGGCACTAATGACTCCCGACGTCGCCAGTCGGAAGCAACCAAAGTGAACATTGAATCAGTTTGTGCTTATGCTAAAACAATGTCGGACTCCGTAATTTTCTCTGGTCCTTTACCAAATCTGACCAGTGATGACATGTATAGCCGCATGTCATCATTTAACCGCTGGCTATCGAGGTGGTGTCCAGAAAACGAGGTGGGCTTCATTGATAATTGGAGATCCTTCTGGGGAAAACCGAACCTGATAGGAAGAGATGGAATCCATCCTACTTTGGAGGGAGCATCTCTACTATCAGAAAACATGGCACATTTATGACATCTCATGAATGAGACCATGTTACAGAGGGGGAGTCCTCCACGCCCCTCTGCGCTTGCCTTAGGACAGTTTCCCTCCCATTGCTATCATGATAGCTGTGTTCATCGCCATGACAACTGTTGTGATGGTGATGAATATTATTTTATGGAGACGGTGTCTGTCCCCCGACCCATATTTCACAATGATTTTAACATAAAATCAAATAAAAGAGCTATCAATTATAAAAATCTGAAAAAAATTAAAATCTCAAATCTAGAAACACCAAAACATAAAACCATTAGATGTGCTCTATTAAATATTAGATCACTGAGATCCAAATCTCTACTAGTAAATGACCTTATCTCAGAAAATAACTTTGATTTATTCTGTTTAACTGAAACATGGCTGTATCAAGATGAATATGTTAGTTTAAATGAAGCCACTCCTCCCAGTCATTTAAATACTCATATGCCACGAGACATAGGCCATGGAGGTGGTGTAGCAGCTATTTATCATTCCTCTCTCCTAATCTATCCTAAACCAAAGGCCAGTTACACTTCCTTTGAAAGCCTGGTTCTAAATTTATCTCATACCAAATCAAAAACCTGCCAGCCAGTCTTATTTGCGATAATTTACCGTCCTCCAGGCCCTTATTCTGAATTTCTATCAGAATTCTCTGAGTTTATATCAAACTTAGTCCTCAGTTCTGATAAAATACTGATAGTAGGAGATTTTAATATCCATGTTGACAAAGATAGTGATAGCCTGAGCTCAGCCTTTATGTCCCTAATAGACTCAGTTGGCTTTTTTCAAACTATTAATGAAGCTACTCATCGTTTAAATCATACTCTTGATCTTGTTCTAACATATGGCCTTGATATTAATGAACTAAAAGTCTACCCTGAAAATCCTCTGCTATCAGATCACTTTTTAATATCTTTTAACATTATCCTAGAGGATCTCGCACTGTGCAATAAAATAGTTAGGAGTAGAAATCTATCCAACAGTGCTGTGGCTAAATTTAAAGGGGCCATTCCTGCTGCCTTACACTCAGTGCACCATCCAATAAATAACTATGACATTAATTATAACCCCTCTCAACTGGATCTGCTTGTCGATAGCTCTGCTAGTCTACTAAAATCCACCTTGGACTCAATTGCCCCATTGAGGGAAAAAACTATTAAACGTCAGAGGAAAGCTCCGTGGTTTAGCTCTGAAACTCACACACTCAAACAAACAACCCGTAAATTAGAGAGAATGTGGCGCTCCAATAAAACAGAGGAGTCACGAATACTTTGGCAAGAAAGCCATAGTAAATACATGACAGCCTTACGACATAGTCGATCTACATACTACTCCTCACTAATTGAAGAAAATAAAAATAATCCGAGGTACCTTTTCAGCACTGTAGCCAGGCTAACACAAAGTCAGAGCTCTATTGAGCCCATGATTCCTCTAGCCCTCAGCTGTGAGGACTTTATGACATTTTTTAACGATAAAATTCACAAGATTAGAGATAAAATTAGCCACTCCCTGCCTTCACCTGGGCCTGCTGTACCATTAAATGTAAATAGGCCTAACCTAAACTGTTTCACACATATAGGACTTCAGGAACTTAACTCTATTATTTCATCCTCCAAACCATCGACCTGCCTTTCAGATCCGATCCCAACTAAGCTGTTTAAAGAAGTTATTCCCCTAGTCTGCCCATCTTTGTTGGAGACAATAAATATATCCCTATCAATAGGCTACGTGCCACAGTCCTTTAAAGTAGCTGTAATCAAACCCCTTCTCAAAAAACCTACTCTTGATTCCAGCACTTTAGCAAACTACAGGCCTATATCTAATCTTCCTTTTATTTCAAAGATTCTTGAGAAAGTTGTGGCAGCTCAGCTCTGTGAATTTCTTCAAAACAACAACCTGTTCGAGGACTTCCAGTCAGGTTTTAGAGCTCAACACAGTACAGAGACTGCTTTAGTTAAAGTAACTAATGATCTACTCTGGGCTTCAGATGAAGGACGACTCTCAGTGCTGGTTTTATTAGATCTTAGTGCAGCTTTTGACACTATAGATCACTATATTCTACTAGAGAGATTAGAGGAATTACTTGGAATCACAGGGACTGCCCTAAACTGGTTTAAGTCCTACCTATCTGATAGGTACCAGTTTGTACACGTGAATAATAAGTCTTCTGTGTACACTAAAGTAAGCTACGGGGTTCCTCAGGGCTCTGTGCTAGGTCCAATCCTCTTCTGTATCTATATGATCCCCCTTGGTAATGTTATGAGAAAATACTCTGTTAACTTCCACTGCTATGCTGATGATACCCAACTGTATGTATCAATGAAGCCAGGTGAGACAAATCAGCTATCTAAACTTGAGGCCTGTCTAAAGGACATTAGGGCCTGGATGGACCAAAATTTTCTTCTTCTCAACTCAGACAAGACTGAGGTCATTGTACTGGGCCCGCGACACCTTAGAGAAACCTATGCTAGCCTAACTGCCCTAGATGGCATTACTCTGGCACAAAGCACAACTGTTAGAAACCTTGGGGTTCTATTTGATCAGGACTTATCCTTCAACTCTCACATAAAACAAACTTCAAGAACTGCCTTCTTTCATCTCCGTAACATTGCTAAAATCAGATCTATCCTGTCTCAGGGTGACGCCGAAAAACTAGTCCATGCTTTTGTTACCTCTAGACTGGATTATTGTAATTCTCTTTTAGCAGGCTGCCCGAGCAAGTCGCTTAAGACACTTCAGCTGGTTCAAAATGCTGCAGCACGTGTACTGACTAAAACTAGGAGAAGAGATCACATTACTCCTGTATTAGCCTCTCTGCATTGGCTTCCCATAAAATATAGAATAGAATTCAAGATTCTTCTTCTCACTTATAAAGCCCTAAATGGACAGGCACCAGTCTATCTCAAGGAGCTTGTAGTGCCATACAATCCCCCCAGAACACTACGCTCTCAAAATGCTGGACTACTCGTTGTTCCATTCATCTCTAAAAGTAGTATAGGAGGAAGAGCTTTCAGTTATCAGGCCCCACTTCTCTGGAACCATCTACCAACCACGGTTCGGGGGGCAGACACCCTCTCTACCTTTAAGGTTAGGCTCAAAACATTCCTCTTTGATAAAGCTTTTAGTTAGGGACCAGCTCATAGCTCATAATTAAGATGCAATAGGCATAGACTGCCGGGGGGGGGGGGGGGGGGGGTCTGGCATGCTCGGTTGGAGAGAGGTTGGAGAGGGCGTTAAGAGAGAGGTCATTTAGGTTAGAGAGGGACCGGAGAGGGTCCCATTCCTCTCTCAAACACTCCCTCTATGTCTGCTTCTTCCCTTGTGTGTTTGCTCCTGTACTCCTTCTGGCTTTTGTCTTGCAAGTCCGTGGGATCCTCAGTGTGGAGTTACAGAGACTCAGCGGCTCTGTCTCCAC
>NW_021145196.1:0-32974 GCF_900634775.1 Gouania willdenowi | reverse complement strand
TACATGTGCTTTGGTGTGTGTGTGTGTGTGTGTGTGTGTGTGTGTGTGTGTGTGTGTGTGTGGTTGTGTGTGTGTGTGTGTGTGTCTCTGCTATGGATCAGGACACGGTGAAGGAACAACATGAGATCCAGACTGAAGATCAGAGGTGAGACACGTCAGAGCTCAGCACTCACACCATCTGTACATCAGTGCTACACTGCGTGTGTGGTGTGTGTGTGTGTGTGTGTGTGTGTGTGTGTGTGTGTGTGTGTGTGTGTGTGTGTGTGTGTGTGTGTGTGTGTGTGTGTGTGTGGTGTGTTTTCAAGGAAGAAACTCACACCTGAACCTGGACCTGAACCTGGACCCAGCAGTGTGTCCTTTAGAAGTGACCAGTCCATGGACAAACCCATTGAATTCAAAGGAGGTCCATCTACTGACCCACAGTGAGTCCACATAAAGAAGGTTGCTGGTTGTCTTCCTGATGGTCCAGGGGCCTCATTTATTGATCCGTTCATAGAACTGGTTCTAAATACGTTCAGACCAATGAAATGTAGAATGTGCACCAGTACAAAAAGAATCAGTATTTATGAAGCGTGTGGACAGAGGTCGTACACACAGCAGTGTTGATTCATCTCTGTGTGTGTGTGTGTGTGTGTGTGTGTGTGTGTGTGTGTGTGTGTGTGTGTGTGTGTGTGTGTGTGTGTGAGCAGCTTCAGGTTGGACTGGTTCTACATATTTTATCCAGTGATGTAATGAGGGTGTGTTAGAGTCTCAGCATGTGACCAAACAAACGGTAAAAACTACTCATGTTGGTGGTTAAAGTTACCAACAAATGGTTTATCAGGTTATCAGTGAAGCTGTGCTTAAAAACAAGGTACGTTATGTTATGAATGAAAAAATATAATAGTTTTGGTAACACTTTAGATTAGGGAACATCTATTAACCATTAATTAGTTGCTTATTAACATTAATAACATATTGGTTCTTAATTAGTCATATTAAGTACATATAATGCCTTATTCTTATTAATGCCTTATTATACACTTTTTTTTTTTTTTTTTTTTTTTTATTATACACTTAATGGCAGTCTCACAGTCCAAACATGGTAGCATGTTGAGATCATAATTCATATACAACAACTTCCTTACTTACTATTAATAAGTAATAATTATGAGTTTATTGAGGGAAAACTGGTATTTAATGGCTTACTGGTTGTATATTAAGGCCATGCAGAATAAGGCATTAATAAGTATTTAATAATGACTAATTAAGAGTCAGTATGTTTAGTAATTGGAATGCTAATAAGCAACTATTTAATGGTTAGTAGGTGTTCCCTAAACTAAAGTTTTACCATTTGATTTATTTCAAGATCTTAATTTTATATAAATTACTATAAAATGACAAAACAACAAAAGTGTACAACAATTATTACAACGTTGCTGAAAATTGAACGTAGTGGGTACCATCGCTCTGTAGGGGAGCTAAATTACAACGTTGGGGGTCCCTACGCTCAACAGCACTGGAGAGAACCCTGGAAATGTTACTTTTTTTCCACAAAATATTGTAAACAGAATTTTACAAATACTACTGTAAGGTTTTTTTTCTGTCCTTTCTATTCAGATCATTGAATGGAACAGATCTGAGGACAGATTACAACAATAATACTTTTTCTCAGTGTAGTTTATTCTTAGAGTTAGGGTTAGATTAGAGTTAAATTATATGTAATGTATGAGACTTGTGAGTGTTTGATGAATAGTTTGTTAAAACTCAGCACTAAACATTACATTCAAATGAAGATAGGTAGCAGCGGTGCTGTTGGATGCTGTAGGACGTCACGTTCAACACTGCAGACGCTCCAGGTGCAGGTGATCAGTGATGGAGGTGTAGAACTGATCACCTCCTGATAATGTGATAGTGTTGATGGGTTTAGTTCCTCCTGCTCTGCTCTGTGACTGATCAGCCTTTCTGGGAGCCAATGACCTCAGGTTGGTTAGGGGGGTCATTAGCCCCAGCTTCAGTACGTAACCGTATCCCTCTATGACCCATAGAGATGTTGTAATAAATCATCAGAGGTTGATCAATCATTTCTAGTCATTGTAACACTCACCAATGGAGGCTCAGACAGCAGCTGGATGTGCACTGGGATGGCTTTAGTGCACGTTGTCTGTCGCTCCAACATTTACAATCACAGCATTAATCAGTCACTATATTTTGGGGGAGGAGCCACAGATCAGCTCCATCTTTAGACATTCTCCTGCAGAGAGCACAGCTCTCCAAATCCTCCAATAGTTCACGATAAGCCATGTCAGCACATTCTAAGTGATCTTTTCAGCTTGTCCTGTCAGCGCTGTGTTTATAACCTGTTACACCATTTACTCACACCATGTACTATATTATTATTAATAACTTTTATTTATTAGAACAAACAGAACACAAGAGGTTTGACATTGATGAACACTCATAGACTCTGTGTTCTATCTGTAGTTTCACTGTATGGGGCCATTATTGTAACAAAACTATGTGTGTGTGTGTAACACAATCTGTGTGTAGAATTAGGATTTATAAACATAGTTGTCTGTGTGTAATTCATTCTGTGTGTCTGTAATCACATCTGTATGTGTGTGTCATCAAACCAGGACATTCTATTGGCTGTCTCTGTACATGTGACTTTTGGAACACATTTGGAAAATAGCCAACTTTTAACTTGTAACTCCTGTAATATCACTAGAAACCAGCAGTTGTCACTGGTACCAAGTGACTGACCCTCCAATTGGAGGCATATATTTATATACCTATGTCATATAACATATAATATAACTTATAACATATCACTTATTAATAAAATGCGTTTATAACCAAACCACCTCCAACAACGCAGAAGAAAAAGAAGAGGAAACTGCCACTAAATAAATCAGAAGAAGAAGAACAGGGGAAATGAACACTGTGTACATGCACCAATACAACTTTATTTATCTTAACAAAGAGATCAATAAAGCTGATCAGTTACGAGGCATCCCTATGGATACTAGATGATGACAGAGATCTTCATTATAATGTCTGTAGTTGACGACAACATCACGTTCACTTGATAAATCGTTGCCTCGGCTCCTTGCAACAGTGAGACATATAATAATAATAATATTAATATTAATAATATATATTCCATCAAAAACAGAACAGACAAACACATACGACACCAATTCATGTACTGTTTGTTCTTTGGTTATTTATGTATTTATTTAGTGTAGGAAGAGGACCAGAGATAAACACTGATTTCACACGTCTTTAAAACGTTAAAGAGAAGGTTAAACTCACTCATGGTTCACATTGATTCACGTTGTTTGTTTCTACATGTAACACTATTTTAGTAACAGTTGCTGGCAGCGTGGGTAACATTTGGTTCAGTTTATCTCAGATAGTGTGAACTGTAGCACCTGGAATACAGTGTGTGATGTCATTAAATAATCTGGTGTTCCTAGTTATTGAATCACCAATAATGAGTGACTAGGAATATGTGTGAACCTGTTACACTGACCAGGAACGTCTGATGGTGAGAGGGTCACTGATGGCTGCTAGGGACCCTCCATCGTCGGGGTCGGCCGTTGTGGAAGCGGTGTTTGTTGATGGCTGTAGGGCTGTATGTGGAACCAGAGTGTCTCTGTACTGCTGCTCTGAGAAGTTTTAGACGGGCTATGGAGGATTTGGACAGATGGGATTTCAGTCCCTGTAGTGGTGGAGGTGTTTTCCTGGTGGTTGTTTCAGTCGCTCAATTTGACTGAGTTTGTCTCCATTTTCGTATGAGAGGGCTTCAAAACTATGATGGAGAGTAAGCGGAGGAGGGACAATTAATTATTAAAGTGTGTTATTAATACAGTGTAGCCAGGATTAGATAATTATATACTGTATTTTATTTGAATGAGATTTATATATTTGAGAAAATTTACATATAGGAAACTGTTATTTGATATTTATTGTGTGTGATGTGTATTTGAAAAACTAAAACTCAAAAAAAAACTATATATATAATTTTAATCAGTTTTTACTTACTTTTTAATCAATTACTAGACATTCAAACCCCACTTTAATTCTAGGCTGACCCCACATGGGGTCCTGACCCTAAGGTTGAAAAAAAACACAATAACCTAATGACTCCATATCCACTGCTTGTATTTGATAAATCTGTTCTACTATATTTTTATGGTTTATTGAATATTGTGTTTGTGACATATTTTTGCTACAATTTAAGGAGCAGCTGGTTTTTTTTTTAATTTTTTTGTTGTTGTTTTTTTTGGGGGGGGGTATTACTAACACACAGACAAAGCAAACCTGTACAAAGGTTAATAAAAGGTAAATATAGAATAATTAGAATCATGGGGACAACTACAATATAAATAAAAGGAAGGGGGATCAATGATAGTTTCAACCTGGAGCCCAGCACCCAGGCCCACCCACAGGTCTCCTCTATACCTCCTAGTTCTGTTTTGTTTCAAATCAACTAAAGAATATTCTAGAAGTAAATATACATTTTATTGTGTGGAGACAGATTAATTTACCTGACATATATCTATTTTAATTCAACATGCCAGCTAAATACTTGTGCTTGATATGTGGCAAGAAATTATCAATTAGCATGTGTTGACTGACATTATGTGTTATCAAATTCAAGATATTTTTTTTTGTCGCCCTTCAAATACGTTTTATGAAAAAATAATCTTTACATAACATTATTCAATATAATTTTAACTGTATAACATTTTATATACTATGCAGGGCCGTGCAGAGACCTTTGGAGGGGCAGGTGCTCAAAGTTAAAAGGGGGCACATGGAGCACTATTGATAATAGCAAATGACAACATTTTAAGTGTTGCTAAGCAACAGAGGCAATAATCATAATAATCAGAATCATAAACAATGACAACAAGGGAGATTATGAGATAAAAAGAATAAAATGAATGATTGTAAATGTACTAATATGTGTTTGTGTGAGGTTTAGTGGATAGTAAAGGAGGTGTAGTGGTGATGTGGTTGGTACTCAGAGAAAAAAACTACAAATACTCATGGATAAGGGAATAAAGGATCATAAACAGGATATTTAAGGTACAGCTCAGAGGGATTAGGTGTGTGAGAAATCTATGAATGAGAACCAAATGGAGGGTGTTTGGGGTGGGGAGGTGCTCTGACAGAAGGTTCTTCCAGTGTTTGATGTGTTTGAACTTTTTACATTTCCAGTTAATGAGGATAGTATATATATAGATATATGTAAAAACACTGTATATAACCTTTTCCTCTTTTATAACACTTAAAACATAATTGTACATTTTGTTATATATACAGTTTATATATAGTGTGTGTGTGTGTGTGTGTGTGTGTGTGTAGGTGTGTCTCTGCTATGGATCAGGACACGGTGCAGGAACAACATGAGATCCAGGCTGAAGATCAGAGGTGAGACCACGTCAGAGCTCAGCACTCACACCTCTGTACATCAGTGTTACAGTGTATGTGTGTGTGTGTGTGTGTGTGCGTGAGTGTGTGTGTGTGTGGTGTGTGTGTGTGTGTGTGTGTGTGTGTGTGTGTGTGTGTGTGTGTGTGTGTGTGTGTTCAAGGACCAGGAAGAAGCTCACATCTCGACCTGGACCCAGCTGTGTGTCCTTTAGAAGTGACCAGTCCATGGACAGACCCATTGTCTTCAAAGGTGGTCCATCTACTGACCCACAGTGAGTCCACATAAAGAAGGTTGCTGGTTGTCTTCCTGATGGTCCAGGGGCCTCATTTATTGATCCGTTCATAGAACTGGTTCTAAATACGTTCAGACCAATGAAATGTAGAATGTGCACCAGTACAAAAAGAATCAGTATTTATGAAGCGTGTGGACAGAGGTCGTACACACAGCAGTGTTGATTCATCTCTCAGTCCATGTGGACTAAAGTGTTAATCACTTTTCTTTGTTTTCACACTAAATACAGTCACCAACTATTTCCTCAGTCACTAGTTATTATTATTAATAATTATACATTATTATAATTAGTTCACCACCTGATAAACACTAAACTTTTACAGCACATTTTTCAAACACTAACACACTTTAGGACCAATGCTTGTTAACAATATAATATAAACTGTATTAATCTCTGATCAATGAATGGATCATATACTGTGTGGTAAACAGAGGAGATAAACACGTATATTTATATAAACATATTATTACTGATGGTTTAAACACATGGAGACTGTGATCATCTCAATAAAAAGTACAGGATACTTTACAGTTTTTTATTGCTAACAATCATTGGTGGAAAGTGAAGTCACATGATCTAAACTCTAACACATGTCCATCTGTCCAAAGCACAAATGTTGTTAATTACTGTAAATGACTGATTTAGTCTTTATTACATCATATACAATCATTTAGAACCATCAAAGATCTTATTTTATAATCAAACCTGACATAAATCATTCAAAGTTAAAGATCAGATGTATTTAATGTAATGCTCTTTGTTGTTAGTATTGTGTAGTTCAGTGTGTGTTTCCATGGTAACACTATGTGTTAGTGTTGTGGTTCAATGAGCTTCTGTTGAGACGTGTATGAAGTGTTTAGTTGATGATGAGATTAACTGTTGATCTGAGATCATGATGGACATGTGTTAGAGTTTAGATCATGTGACTTCACTTTCCACCAATGATTGTTAGCAATAAGACACGCCTCCAATTGACCATATATGGTAGCAGCATCACTTTAAGAATGAGTGAACAGTGGATTCTGACACGACCAAAGCTATAAATGTGTGTGTGTGTGTGTGTGTGTGTGTGTGTGTGTGTGTGTGTGGGTGTTACTGATGTTCACATGATGTTAGGAGAGCTTCCTGTGCTTTCCTCCATCTGCTCCTCAGCATGTCTGAGTGTCTGTGTCTTCTCCACAGCAGCTTGGAGGGTGTGTATGGTTCCTCTGGAGCTGAACCTGACTCCATCTTTACGGTGTGTACGTCTACAAATACACTAAACCTGTGTCAGCCTGTGATCAAACCACTGTACACACACACACACACACACACACAAACACACACACACACACACACACACACACACACACACACACACACACACACACACACACACACACACACACACACACACACACACACACACACACACACACACAGATGATTGGAGCAGGCCTTCACTCATCACCTATAATGTGTTTGTGTTCCAGCTGCTGGAGGACAACATCATCAGCTTTGTTAAGGCTGAACTCAAACACATGCAGAAGATTGTGGATGGAGATGATCCAGAGTGCTCAGAGAGTCAGATGGAGGGTGAAGATGAGGAGCAGAGGAGGAGCAAGGAGGCCTTTCTGAACATCACACTGTATTTCCTGAAGAGGATGAAGCAGGAGGAGTTGGCTGAGCGTCTGCAGAGCAGTAAGAGCATGTGAACATCTTCACTGTGAGGAACATCACATGAAGGACACAAAGCTGGCTTTTCTTTTTCAAAGCACAATTCAATCAGTCACATTTAATCTGAGGAACCATCCAGACTGAGAACATCACACACTTTGATCTCCAATGTTCAAACCTGCTCTGACTTCTCCACTCTAACATTAAGTTTGTCTTCATTCAGGCACAAAGGCTCCTCCATACCAACGTGAGCTGAAGTCCAAGCTGAAGAAGAAGTTCCAGTGTGTGAGTGAGGGCGTGGCTAAAGCAGGAAGTCCAACCCTCCTGAAGGAGATCTTCACAGAGCTCTACATCACAGAAAGAGGGAGTGGAGAGGTCAACCAGGAACATGAGGTCATACAGATAGAAACAGCATCCAGGAGATCAGACACAGCAGAAAGAGCCATCACACTAGAAGAGCTCTTTAAAGCTCCTCCTGGAAGACCTCGACCAGTCAGGACAGTGATGACAAAGGGCGTGGCTGGCATTGGGAAAACACTCTTAACACACAAGTTCACTGTGGACTGGGCTGAAGATAAAGCCCAGCAGGAGCTCCACTACACATTCCTACTGACCTTCAGAGAGCTGAACATGCTGAGGGGGAGGAGCTTCAGCTTGGTGGGACTTGTTGATCACTTCTTTTCTGGAAGCAAAAAAGCAGGAATCTGCAGCTTCCAGGACTTCCTGGTTTTGTTCATCTTGGATGGTCTGGATGAGTGTCGGCTCCCTCTGAACTTCCTCAGCACTCAGACCCTGACTGATGTCTCAGAGTCCACCTCAGTGGAGGTTCTGCTGATAAACCTCATCAGAGGAGAACTGCTTCCATCAGCCCGCCTCTGGATAACCACACGGCCTGCAGCAGCCAATCAGATCCCTCCTGAATTTGTGGACATGGTGACAGAGGTCAGAGGGTTCACTGACCTTCAGAAGGACGAGTACTTCAGGAAGAGGTCCACAGATGAGGAGCAGGTCAGCAGGATCATGTCCCACATCAGGACGTGTCGTAGCCTCCACATCATGTGCCACATCCCGCTCTTCTGCTGGATCACTGCTACAGTTCTGGAGGACGTGTTGAAGAGCAGAGAGAAGGGAGAGCTGCCCAAGACTCTGACTCAGATCTACAGCCACTATGTGGTCCTTCAGAACAAAGTCAAGACAGTGAAGTTTGATGGAGGAGCTGCCACAGATCCACACTGGAATCCACAGAGCAGGAAGATGATAGAGTCTTTGGGAAAACTGGCTTTTGAGCAGCTGCAGAAAGGAATGCTGATCTTTTATGAGAGTGACCTGACAGAGTGTGGCATGGACCTCAGAGCAGCCTCAGTGTGCTCAGGAGTGTTCACACAGGTCTTCAGAGAGGAGAGCAGCCTGTACCAGGACAAGGTGTTCACCTTCATCCACCTGAGCCTTCAGGAGTTTCTGGCTGCTCTTCATGTTCATCAGACCTTCATCAGCTCTAAAGTCAATCTTCTGGAGAACTCATGGATGTTTAAATTCAAACAAACTCTTAACCTTCTCCATAGTGGAGGTCAGCCTGACTTAAACCTTCTCCATCAAAGTGCTGTCGACGAGGCCTTACGGAGTCCAAACGGACACTTGGACTTGTTCCTCCGCTTCCTGCTGGGTCTTTCACTGCCAACCAATCAGAGGCTCCTACAAGGCCTGCTGACACAGACAGGAAGTGACTCACAGACCAATCAGATAACAGTTAAATACATCAAGGAGAAGCTGAGGGAGAGTTTGTCCACAGAGAGAAGCATCAACCTGTTCCACTGTCTGAATGAAGTGAATGATCACTCTCTGCTGGAAGAGATCCAACAGTCCATGAGATCAGGAAGTCTCTCCACAGAGGAACTGTCTCCTGCTCAGTGGTCAGCTCTGGTCTTCATCTTATTGTCATCACAAGAACATCTGGATGTCTTTGACCTGAAAAAATTCTCTCCTTCAGAAGAAGCTTTTCTGAAGCTGCTCCCAGTGGTCAAAGCCTCCAAGAAAGTTAAGTATGTGACTTTAGAAGAACATGTCTTTAATTATCTCACAAACATCTGTAAGGTTTCTCTGATTATTCATCAGGTTGAGTTCCTGTGGTCTCTCAGAGAGAATCTGTGCAGCTCTGTCCTCAGTCCTCAGCTCTCAGTCCTCCAGTGTGAAACATCTGGACCTGAGTAACAATGATCTGCAGGATTCAGGAGTGAAGCTGCTGTGTGAAGGACTGAAGAGTCCTCACTGTAAACTGGACTCTCTCAGGTCAGTGGATCACATGTTCCATCAATATTGTCCTGTTCCTCGTCTCCTCACTTGTTTCCTGAGTTGTGGATGTTTTTCTGAATCCAGTCTGTCAGGTTGTGTCATCACAGAGGTGGGCGGGGCTTCTCTGGTAGCAGCTTTGAGCTCCAACTCCTCCAGTGTGAGAGAGCTGGACCTGAGCTACAACCATCCAGGAGACTCAGCAGTGAAGCTGCTCTCTCAGACACTGAACACTCTGAGGTGAGACACATCACAGCAGCTCATCACATGTTCACATCAATCTCCATCACATGTGTGACAGAGAGCTGTATCAGAGGAATGTGATGAAGGTGTGAGAGGTGGGACACTAAAGGAGGAGGACTGGGACAGGTTAGAGGGATGAAGGACAGAGATAAGAAGGTAGTGAGGAGTGAGGAGAGGCTGATGGAGAACTATGAGGAGCTGATGAAGGAATGAGAGAGAAGATCAGAGGAGGTGGAACCAATCAGTGAGGATTGTGTTCATACAAAAATATAAATATAGCTTATGAAATTATATCGTAATTATTGCTCTGACACAAGTTATCAAGTCAAAAAATTACAAATTTAGATATTTCAAATTGTAATTTCTATCTAATTCTATCCATGTCTACATATGTATTTATATATCTGAGGATATAAATACACATAAGGGTTTTAGTTGTGATATTTTTAGAACATAAAGAGAGGAAAATGAAAATATTTTACACAGTTGTAACATAATATTCAAACTAACAGAGATTATTAAAGAAGTGAATAAAAAAGTAAGAAAATAACCCAAAGAACTGTAAAATAAATCAAATCATTAGAATAAAACAGTAATTAGAACAAAACAGAAATGTAACCAGGTGTTATGTTAGTTTATGCCTCTACTAATATTTATATAGATTACAAGGGAACAGATTTGTGATTGTATTCATATCTTTATTATCTCTCTAAAGAGTCCTAGTTAAATCTATAGACCACGTACCATGTACAGTTCAGCCCCCCCACCTTTGATTAGACGTTTTAGGTGGTGAGGTTGTTTTTATAACCTCAGGTGATCAGCCACTGTTCTGCATTCTGGGCCAGGGTCTATACAGTATATATGATTCCTCAATATATGAAATAATGTTATCCATGTCTGTTATTAAGATCATTTGTTCATTTACCTTTTAACTAAAAAATATGATTTTTATTCAAGCTACAACTGTAAAGTGTTGGGGAGTGTTACAAAAAAATAAAGTCAATCAACTCTATTCATCAGTAGAAAGAAAACAGTATGAAATCTATAAGTATGATATCCAAAAGTTATTCTAATTGTCATTTCAAAAATATCAACGTATGATCAACAAGGAAAACTTTTCAGTAATTCCTTAAAAAAAAAAGATCCTAACCCATCTTAAATTATAAATATTTAACGAATTAAACAAAAACTGGTATGTGTGTAAGTCTGTGTGTATATGTGTGTGTATGTGTGTATGTATATATGTGTGCAAACAGCTGTCCTTCTATCACATGATCACTCACTCAAAGACACGCCCTGGTACATTTTTTACTCACAACACGTTTCTCTCAGACATACATAAAGTGTCATCATCCATCAATCAATCACTCTATGACACGCCCACTAGCACACTCACACACACGTTTCTCCCATACATACTGTGTGTGTGTGTGTGTGTGTGTGTGTGTGTGTGTGTGTGTGTGTGTGTGTGTGTGTGTGTGTGTGTGTGTGTGTGTGTGTGTGTGTGTGTTGTTTCCATAATATCTTATTTAATCAATGTTTATGTGTTGTAATTATTCTGTTGTGTAAGTGTTTATTTTCTAGGTCAAACAATGTTATTTTTATATTCTTTCTGTATCAGTTGTGAACAAGTTGTGTTGTGTGTTATCTAATGTTCTTTCTACCAGTTCACTGCAGTTCACACAAGATATAGTTTCATAATCATTCATTTCATTCATGTCAAAAAGAGGAGAAATTAATTTCTGGTTTATCTATTAAAGCTGTTTTAATTTAATATATGTTGATTTGGACATTTCTGATTTAAGATCAGAAAAACATTTGTTTGATGTGTGTTTTGTTTCTATGTTTATTATTATTAAATAATGTAATAATGTGAAAGTTGTGACTTTTTAGGACATTAGTGATTTTAAATGAAATATTCAAAATCAAACTAAAACATAAATATTGTTGTGGTTCCTATTTTTTTCTTACTCTTTATATATTTTAGGTTTAAAAATAAAATAATTACTGGTTTATGGAGGAGATGTTTTTATGTTAAACATTTCAAATCTAACTTTGAAACAAAGGATGAACTTTTATAACAAAGTTTCTTAACCAAAATGTATTTTAGTTTATTTTCCTAATTTGATATTACAATTTAAGTTTTTTAGTTTGTTCAATAATTAGTATTTTATCTTATTTCAATAATGTATTAGTTTTTTAATTAAACATGAGACAAATTACAGAATAATTAGCGTTATCTACAAAACCTTATGGGAATTTAACATATAGTTTTGAGTTAATGATTTCTAAACTGATGTGTTTCATGTTAACATACACCAGAAAACCATTAAGAGACCAGCAGACACCACCACCACTAAGCTTCTATGTAATATTAATGTTCAATGTTCAGGGTCAAAGTTCATTCCTAGTGGTTCAACGTCTCCATTTATTCAGAGTTCATTATTTAGCAGCAGCAGCAGCTTTAGCAGCAGCTTTAGCAGCATTATTGTTTTCTGTGACGTGTCCTTCAGTCTTTACTTGTTTTATCAGGAGGGAATGATTAGAACACTTTAGTTTAGTCTTTTCCCAGCAGCAGAGTTTTTTCAGAGTGTTTCCTTTTGAGGGAGAGTTCATTCTGTATTTGTCCATAGTATCCATAGCAACGGTCATCTACCAATCACAAACAGCCACTGGTAGATGATATGTCCAGATCAGTCTCATTTATATTATTTATCATTATTCTTATTTCATATTTATATTGATAATATTATTGTTATATTTCTGTTTTGCAATAGGCTGATGTTTTGGTGCTTGTGTTATTTCCTGGTTTTATTTATTTCGATGTCATGTTTTTGTAGGAAACAGTTTGTTCTTTCTTCTGAGTTTAACATAATCAAAACTATCTGGATGGAGCCATTTTGAGTCTATAAGTTTTTATAATGTGTGTTTGGCTTTTTTGAAAAAACAAAGTTGTCCTGATTTTTTATTTAATTTTATTATTACCCAAGAGGTTTTTGGTAAATTGTCATTATAACAAAAGCATTTTGTGTTGTCATGTTTTGTGGCTTTAGAGATCAACTTATTTATTTATTTATTGACTTATTTAAGTATTTGTTTACTTATTTCTTTATTTAATTCATTCATTTTTATATTGCACCATCTATGTTTATGTCACGTGACTCCAAAATCCTTTTATGCACACCACAAGGAAATAATCTGACTATTTAAACGTTATTTAACAACTCTCCACATCCATTACACACAGAACACACAATCATAATAACACACTCCATCTCCATCACCACCACCTTGTAAAAATACTGTAGTGTGACGTTAAACTGTATGAATAGATATGAAAGTGTACGGTGGCACCATGCTCTTACTTTGAGCTGCAGGGAGGGTTGCCATGGTTACAGGTGTCCAGATGTGGAGGTGTGCTCTGAGGGAGTGGAGATAAAGTCTCTCATGAGGTGATGAATGTCCAGAGAGTTCAGAATCTGTGTGTGGGTGTGTATCAGAGAAAGGTGTGTGAGTCTTTTCTGGGTCATGGTGCTGCGTACCCATGTCTTCAAAAGTCAACGTGAACCTGTGTTGATTAGGCCTAAAAATAATTACATTCAAATACAAAATACACGTAATAGCCTACGTGTGTCAAAATCATTTCACTAAATATTCATAAAGAATTTATAAATTGTGCTAAATATTTTTCATAGACTACATTTAAACACCTACATTCTCACCAATAGGGGGAGCTGCAGCACCACCAGCACCCCTACTTCCTGTGGCCCTGCTGAATATTCAGTTACTGTTGATCAACCTGATTTATGATGGTTTTAATGTTTGTAAACACAGACAGATTAGATGTGATCAATACGTTAGATCACATGATCACATGAGTTCTGATTGGATTTCAGCCTAGGTGACCAAATAGTGTATATATACATATATATAATAGTGTCTAGTTAAGATCAGAGGAGGTGGAACCAATCAGTGAGGATGAAGAGAGGAACACTTTGAAGGAGATGAAGAAGGTGAAGCTGTTGAAGACAAACCAGTAGAAACATGGAGAGCTTGATGGAGATGGCATCAGGTTTCTGAGCAGCACTTTGGACTCTTTAGGTGTGTAAATCACTGCCTGTGTTTGCTCCTGCAGGGCGGACCATGGAGGAGAGCAGAGGATCAAAGCTGGTGTGAGGAAGTGTAAGTGTGTGTGTGTGTTCATTCAAAGTGTCCTCATGAAGCTCTGAGTGAATGAACATGTCAGTGATACAGAGACAATGAAGCATCACATGATCAACTGTTGTTTCTTTGTGTCTCATCAGATTTCTGTCACATTCACCTCGACACAAACTCCATCAACAAAAACCTCAGACTGTCTGACAACAACAGGATGGTGACATGTGTGAAGAAGAAGGAGGAGCTTTATCCTGATCATCAGGACAGATTTGATCACTATCAGGTTCTGTGTAGTACTGGTCTGACTGGTCGCTGTTACTGGGAGGTGGAGTGGAATGGATATGTTTCTATAGCAGTGAGTTACAGAGGAATCAGAAGAAAAGGATACAGTGATGATTGTAGGTTTGGATTTAATAATCAGTCCTGGATTCTGGAATGTTTCAGAGGTTTTTACTCCATCATTCACAATAACATATTCACACGTACCTCCTGTCTCTGTGGTTCCTCTGGTAGAGTAGGAGTGTATGTGGACTGTCCTGATGGACGTCTGTCCTTCTATGAAGTCTCCTCTGACTCTATGACACTCATCTACACCGTCTGTACCTCCTTCACTGACACTCTGTATCCTGGGTTTGGGTTTGGGTCCATTGGTTCCTCAGTGTCTCTGAGTCCTCTGAGACAGACAGACAGACAGACAGACAGACAGAGAGACAGTCACACAGACAGACAGACACATAGACTGACACAGTTACACAGACAGTCAGACAAACAGACAGACCGACAGACACACAGACAACACAGACAGACAGTCAGACACAGAGACAGACAGACAGACAGACACAGCTTCACAGACAGACAGACACTAAGACAAAGAGACAGACACACTGACAGACAAACAGACAGACAGGCAGACGGACACACTGACAAACAGACACACACAGCTACACAGACAGACAGACAGACATACAGGCAGACAAACACACACACAGAAAGACAGACACACAGCTACACAGACAGACAGACACACTGACAGACAGACAGACAGACACATAGACTGACAGACAGGCAGACAAACACACACACACACATAGACAGACAGACAGACAGCTACACAGACAGACAGACAGACAGACACTAAGACAAAGAGACAGACACACAGACAGGCAGACAGACACACTGGCAGACAAACAGACACAGACAGACAGACATGCAGACAGACAGGCAGACAAACACACACACACACACATAGACAGACACACTGACAAACAAACACACACAGCTACACAGACAGGCAGACAAACACACACACACACACACACACACAGAAAGACAGAAACACAGCTACACAGAGACAGACACACTGACAGACAAACAGACATACACACAGACAGACAGACACTTAGACAGACACACAGAGAGACAGACACACAGAGAGACAGACACATAGACTGACAGACAGACACGCAGACAGACAGACAGGCAGACAAACACACACACACACATAGACAGACAGACAGACACAGCTACACAGACAGACAGACAGACAAACAGACACGCAGACAGACAGACACATAGACTCACAGACAGACAGGCAGACAAACACACACACACACATAGACAGACAGACAGACACAGCTACACAGACAGACAGACAGACATGCAGACAGGCAAACAGACCGACAGCAACACAGACAGACACACACAGAATGACAGACACACAGCTACACAGACACACACGCACAGGCAGGCAGGCAGAAACATAGACAGGCAGACACATAGACTGACAGACAGACAGACAGACAGACACGCAGACAGACAGACAGACAGACAGACAAACACACACTAACACACAAATAGACAGACAGACACAAACAGACAGACACAGCTACACAGACAGACAGACAGACACAAACAGACAGACACAGCTACACAGACACACTGACAGACAGACAGACACAGCTACACAGACAGACAAGCAGACAAACACACACACACACACACCTACAGACAGTCAGACACACAGGCAGGCAGACACTCAGACAAACACACACACACACACATACACACACACCTACAGACATTCAGACACACAGACAGACAGACATACACACAGGCAGGCAAAAAGACGGACAGACAGACAAACACAGCTACACAGACAGACAGACACACACACACACACACACACACACACACACACACACACACCTACAGACAGACAGACATACCTACAGACAGACAGACACACAGCTACACAGACAGACAGACACTTAGACAGACACACAGACAGACAGACACACACAGCTACACAAACACGCAGACAAACACACACACACACACACCTACAGACAGTCAAACACACAGACAGACAGACACACACACAGACAGACAGACTCTTAGACACACAGACAGACAGACACGCAGACAGACAGACAGACAGACAGAAGGCAACACAGACAGACACACACAGAAAGACAGACACAGACACACACAGAGACAGGCAGGCAGAAACATAGACAGACAAACAGACAGACACACAGACAGGCAGACAGACACAGACAATTAGACAGACAAACAGATAGGCAGACACACACATACACAGAAAGACACACACACACACATACACAGATAGGCAGACACACCGACAGACAGACACAGCTACACAGACAGACACACCGACAGACACACACACAGCTACACAGACAGACAGACAGACACACCGACAGACACAGACAGACAGACAGACACACACAGACAGACACAGCCACACAGACAGACAAACAGACAGACAGACACACACACAGCTACACAGACAGACAGACACACCAACAGACAGATACACATACACACAGACAAGCAGACACACTTACAGACAGACACACAGCTACACAGACACACACACACAGACAGACATACAGACACTTAGACAGACACAAACACACACAGACAGACAGACAGACACTTAGACAGACACACACAGCTACACAGACAGACAGACACAAAACAGACAGCCACACAGACAGAGAGATAGACAGACAGATAAGATGACTGACTTCCTGTTTGGTTTTGGGCGGGGTTATAATGTATCTTTTTGCTCATCTTGGGGTCAATAATACATGTAAATTTGATGTGAATCCATTGAAAAATAGCAAAGATACAGCATTTAGAATGTGACGGCGAAGGATTTTACAGTGACATTATAGGCCCCTCCCACTGATCACAGCCTGTTTTTTCTATCAGGACCTGTTCCCATCTTATAAGATTCATCCAACACTATTTCGAAGTCAACACGACATATCTTCTTTCCGGACGCCTAAAAGTGGAACCATCTGAGAACGCAAAGCATGAGGTCACATCTGTCTCATGTTCTTCTTCTCCACAAAAGTGAAACTAGTCCTAATTCACAAGTTTTATTATGAATGATGATTAATGTGTACAGAATAAAGCAGATGATGTTAGTCCATCACCTGAGGATTATAGAGGGGATACATTTTCTATCAGGCACAGTGAGACAGGCTGAAATCATTTGTATCTCCTGATAACATGTTCTGGTCCACAGTCCTGTATCACCATGTGTCTGTGTTGAGAATGTTTGAATAAATGCTATGAAGTTATGATGATCAACAGAGGCTGAATAAAAAAATCTCCTGTGTAAAGGAAAGTGAGTTACATCATCATTATTATTATTATTATTATTATTATTATTATTATTATTATTATTATTATTATTATTATTATTATTATTATTATCAAATTATATATCATTTAGGGGTCTATTGTGTCTGCTTTATAGGTATATATGAGTTGTTTAATGTGTATTAAGTTTAATATTTAAAACAATTATTTTTATTTCCTAACAATTTATATTTTGTGTATTTTGCTCAAACTGTCTTTTTAGTGTTAATCTTACTGTCTGGATTATATCAGTTTTGTCTCTGTTTACGTACATGGTTTTGTTGTTAGATTTAGATTAAATTGAAATTAGATGTTCTGAAAATAACGTTAAATTATCATATGTTAAAAAAGAAACCATGAACAATAATTAATCTTTGACAATCAAAGCATGATCGTAACAATCCACATTTAGTTTTATTAATAAGCTAAACTGATATCTAAACACAGAATTGTAGCTCCGCCCTTCATGCTCGCTCCCACAGCAGGGGATACAGATTCTGTTGGGGTCACTACTTTGGTACGACAAAGTCCAAAATGCTTGACCATCACATGATTCATGTAAACTCAGTTTGTTCCAGAAGTTAGTGGTGGGCAATTTGAATCCATTGACATATCTGGGATTTTTGGTAATTTGTCATCAATAACTGCATTGATTGACAATATTTATACAGTACACCATCATATGTATGTGTATATACAATATATGTTTATGTTGTTCCATAAATAGTTTTTTCCCTAATGTAAAATTTTATTAACTAAAACATTGTATAAAAATGTGTTAATATGTATTGTATACAGTATGTATTGCTCTGAGTTTTTTTTTAAATTTTCTTAAAAAAAAGTGGTGATTAAAAAACATCACATCCAGACTGGACACATTGAAAACATATTTATTATGTTTATACATAAATATAAATAGACATTATATTTTTACTATGCACTGATGCACACACCCAGCATCACTACTCAGCAACCTAACAGAACATCAATTCTCCAGCCATCCTGACCTGCAGAATCATTGGTCCTCACCATGCAGCATCATTGGTCCTCATCATGCAGCATCATTGGTCCTCACCATGCAGCATCATTGGTCCTCACCATGCAGCATCATTGGTCCTCACCATGCAGCATCACAGCAGTAGTAGTGTGAAATTATTACATAGAATAGGTGTGATTACTAATGTAATTCATATAAAATGTTCAGTATGATATCTAATACACATTTGAAACACACCTTGTCATGTTTTCATGACTCATCATGGTCTGTTGATGCTCCATCATATGAAACCAGTCCAGTGACATCACTGCTCCCTGTGCTCCTACAGTAGGTCACTTACACTCTAACCAAATTACATGATTAGTATAATAACTTGTATAATACAGTAATAGCCTATAATACTTATAGTATTACGTATAGTTCCTCGTTTAGTATAATTTATTTTCATCATTGTTGGTCTATTTTAAACTTATGTGTTTTCAATCTCACTGATGGTTTTTAACTTACCTTTCCCATTTACAGAGTAACACAAAGCTTAAAACACTCAATCTATAAGTTACCTTTATGTTTAAGATTGCTGTTTAGAAATCTCTAAGATGCATTTTAAATTCATAACAATATCACAAAAATAGTTTTCTACATTGTTGTTTTTGTGACGTTTACTTTATCATGCTAGCTCGTACTCCAGAATTCATTCCTCATTTCTCTGCTGATACTCATCACTGTACAATCAGATGTTCTAAAATTATTTCATTCATTAATTTAATTTACTACAACAAAATAAATCAAGTTTTATTTATTTTATTATATTTATTTGATTTAGTATTTTCTCTAATTCCATATCGTTGGATGAAATGACATTAATAAAATTGAACCTTGTGGTTAAGGCTGTGTTGCTAACTTTATCCTGTAACGTATATCCTAGTCTCATCTGTTATCTGCTAGTGATGCCTTAATCTACTAATTTAGCAGAGGATAATCCACTGTGCACAGTGATAATAATAATAATAATAATCATCTAATATGATTATTTAATTGTCTTACCGTTCTAAAGTGCATCACAGACTGTCTAATCTACTGTAGCTTCAATGTCCTACAATGATAAACTGATCACTTCAGGTACTAAATGTGAGGCTCCATGAGCATAAATAAAACAACCATTGGAGTGAACAGTTGTTGCTACTCTCTGGTTGTGTCCTAATGTTCCCTCCTATCTCCTTTCCTATCCACTGTTCCTTCACCCCAGAAGTGTTTAAGTGGTGGCCATGATAAAGAGTGTCCAAATTGTCTTTAAGCTCAGGAAAAGAGGCTCAATGCTTCCTTTTTTTTTTTTTTTACCTCCTTTAGCCTATGAAACACTGATACATCCTTTACCAAAGGAGACAAAAAAATGCTGACCCACAATTCCTTGCGGCAACAACATTTAAAGGGACACGCACACCTGAGCGCTGACGTGTAACGCGATCATGTAAGTTACCAATGCAATAATATGCCTTGAACAATTTTGCATAAATAATCTAAATTCCATATATTATTATATGTAGACATATAATCAGATTATAACTGACATAAAACAGACAGTCTGTGGTTCTAGAAAAAGGATCAGAGACATTTTTATCCACATGATGTTTTATTCAACATAATTCATATTAGTGAGTAGGTGAGTGTGATCAACTATTCTCAATGTGACATTCTTTAGTTTACCTTTAGTTCCTCGTAGCCATGGTAACCTCTTTTCCTTTGATTTACATTCAAACCTGTGATTTATGACATTATATCAGTGGAAAGTGTTAGAAATGAGCCTTTAGTCCATTTTAGGAAATGTGTAGTTTTTTCACCACGACAGACGTCACTAACCTTCACCACCGTCAGATTATTACGTCACCTAGTGGAAGTGTGTCTGATTGTCAAAACAAACGTGATGGCCTTTTCCTAACTCCTCTCCTAACACCTTTCCTTAACCCTGTGAAGTCATCCACAAGGGTTAAGGAAAAGTGGATAGGAAAGGAGATAGGAGGGACTATTAGGACACACCTCTCTCTATACGGCTCTGATCGTCTCCAGGCAGCCATTAGCAGGAAGCTGCTGCACTGAGGAAACCATTTCCCCTGAAAATTATCATTTATATCTTGTAAATGACATGACATTGCAAATATAAAAACACATAGTGCTCAAAATAATTGATTGTGTATTCAAAAAATATTTATTTAAAAAAATAAAAATCCAAGTGCTTTGTACCACTTCTGTTCAGTCTCTGTACAGCTGAACACTGGGAGAACAGATGTAATCCTCAGCTGGGAGTAGTGGGCCGTCTGGTACGGTAGAGCTGCCACGTGGCTGCACAAGGCTGTACCTGCCACACAGGTGTACTGGTATCTCTGAATCTTCACTGGTTTGAATCCCTGAGCACAATCTGTTAACAATAGCACATGTTAGTTAGAGAACAACATGTATTGGCTGTAAGTGTAATAATAGAAAGACAACATTAAATTAGTGACATTATGTTAGTAAACTTCTAAACTGTACAAAGTGAAACAGGAAAAAGTTTTATAAAAACTATTTATTTATAGTTAACCATGTAAAATATATATGTGTAATCTCACTTTACTTATTTCATAGAAAAACACAAAATAAACATTTAATTGAAATTATAAGAACCCAGAACATAATCTAGTTTCTGTGAGAACCATTAATTTTACATTATTTCTAAATATAAAACCTCGGTACCTTAGGACAGTGGTTCACTAACTATATGTACCCATGGTACACCAAAGGACATGTAAAAATATTAAGTTACATCTATTGTATAACACGTGTTATCACTCATATCATGTACAATATTTATCAATGTGCATAATTATTATTAATGTCAAATAAAATGTGACAAAGTCAACTATGTTACTCATGAAATATTTATTAACAAAATATTTAAAAATAAAATTAGGTATAGAGTTTTTCTCTGTATTATGAAATGAGTGCATATAAAGTAGTAAATTAAAGAATAATTATTTTTGTGTAGTTGTATATTGCAATAATTATGGACTTATAAAATCTGTTTTATTTTTTTCCCAAATTCCGTGTTTTTCACATTGATTTTTCTTTTAATTCATTTTTTAGAAATATTAATATTTTTTTTTTATAAAACATTCGTTTTCAACTCCTGTGAGGAAACAAAATAATTACTAATAAATAAAAAATGATTTGAACCCTTTATCCTTTTTAGACGTGTGTGTCTTCAACCTGGTCTGAATGATCTGAATAACATCGTTCATCGTTATCAGCAGCAGATCCTGCAGCGACCTGGTGAAGAACACCATTGTTTGCTAACACTGTTACCTGTGCACTGGAAGTCATTCAGCTGGATGAAAAACCTGAAAGTACCAGACCAGAAGTCTGTGGCATATAAACTGTAAAGGAGGTGTCAGGAAGGAGCCCCAAACTTGTGACCTCAGATAAGACTGTAATTAGGACTAATTCAAAATTCTTCAATCTCTCCAGGTTGTCCGGCCAGAACAATGAGAAAGACAGGATTCACACTCATGCAACTCTTTATTGCAGGTTGCAATAGATGGCGCTGTACATGATGTTCATGTTGTTCATGTTTTCTAAACAAATGGAATAAACAGAATAATGAGTGATGGTTACTAAGACTAAATGATAATAATAAAGAAATGCAATAATAAGAAGTCTAAATGACTATACTCTATATAAATGATAAATTCACTGAAGTGTAAAAAAAACACAAAACCTAAATATACATGTATACCTTAGTTACACTGTAAAGTAGTTATAGTAAACTCTGATAACCAACCCAAAACTACAAAACCGGGATTATAATTAGGCTTGGCAAAGAAAGGGTTAAATTTAGCTGAACGCTGGCAAATGGCTGAGATGCATGCACGCATCCACGTGCATCACACGGGTAGAGTGAAGCCTGCACATTAACAATATGCTCACAAAGAAACACGGTGAATACTGTAAATAAACTACACTAAACCATAGACAGGCAATACATATGACATGAACTTACATTCTCATGGATGCATGAACACATGAATGAAGAAGAAAGAGGTTATTCCGTGAAATTGCTGGAAGGATTGAACATGTCTCCCTGAGGAAAGATACCTGCGCACTGACTTGCCTGAAAGTTAGGACGGAGAATACTGACTCCTGATTGGTGGAGAGAACAAGGAAGTGAATTGTGATTGGTTGCTAAGCTGTAACAAGGCAGGCCTCTTTACATAGATATATGAAAATAGAAAGTGAGACTAAGATAAACTAAATTATACTTTGCGGATATATTCTGAAAACACACTAAATTTGACACAAATTGTTAACAATATATATATATATATATATATATATATATATATATATATATATATATATATTTCTAAATAAGGTAAAATGAACAGTAGATTTAATGTGCTGTACAGTGACTTTACTCTCACTGCTTGTACAATATTTATTCATTAGATCTTTTTCTATTGTTTCAGAGAACAAACCAATAATAATTTAATCATAAATTATAATTTACTCAACAAATTTCCTCTGAAATCCATTAAATCATCCACAGACCAAATCCTTCAGGCTGTAACTACTTTATTCACTCTTAAATCACCATTAAACACATGTATTCTGACTGGTTTGTCAATAAAGTTTATAAAAAAAAGTTGGTTGTGACGTCACCGCAACAGTTGAGTGGTTGCCAGGTTGCGTATTTTCCCGTTTATTGTGAGATTATAAAATAACTAACTTAGTGATCAAACAGTTTAACGTTGGTTAAAGGTGATAATTATGTTTTATTTGGATGATAAACGGATGGTTTTTGGGGCATTTCTGTGGATATTCAACATATTTCATGCGGGGAATCGTCGGTTATATCTGGCAACCAGCTAGAGTCAGGAACAAAGCAGTGAAATGGAGGACGGACAGAGCTGGATGATGACTACCGTTAAACTAGAAGAAGAAGAGGAAAAGGAACAAATATTATTGAGGGAAGTGAAGCTGAGTATGAGTAAGACGGACAGTGATGATGATGATGATGAAGGCTGCAGGAGGAAAGCTGTGCTGGAGGAGCTTCGTCATCCCGACCATGTGTGGGACGGAATGTTTGCTCCAAAGATGGAGAAAAGCGGAGAAGAAGAAACGGAGGAGTTTTCAGATGTGTGCTCTGTGAAGGAAGAGGTTAGAACACTCCGTGTGTTTCCATTCATTCACTCACTCACTCACCACATTCATCCGCTGTTACACACACACTGGAGACTAGTTTAACTGGTGACCCACTTCATTCACACTCACATTTCTCTATCAATATGTGACGATGTAAAGGTGGAACAACCTGTGTGTACTCAGTGGAACACAGAGAACAAACTACAGAAAAACACACTTTATGTTAATGAGCTAAGGAGTGGGCAGGGACCGTCTACAAAGTCACACCCCCAAAGGAAGCGTCAACAATAACACCAATAACCCTGTGGACAGTCTTTATTAGGGCTCTCTATTTACTATAGCAAATATAGTTAAGAAGATACTTTATCTGATTTATGTTTTCATTAATATCCAGTCTTAATGTCATCAATTAGTAATAACTTAAAAAAAAATAACTGTACTACCCTGAGAAAAACAGCTTCTAAGTACTTAACAAAAATAATATTTATTCATTTGTATTTTATTCAAAGTTTGTAAATGACCAATGCTGTAATTAATAGTCATTTCATCTATTATCCTGTAAACCAGGTTCTCAACTGGTCTCACCCTGGGACCCACATTTTGCCACAGTCATTAAATCATGACCCACTTTTTTTTAGAACTCAACCAACAAAATTTAGTCTTTCAAAAATAACTGTTGACAACACACACATATAATATTTTTAAAAATATAAATCTATATATTTTCCTGTGCAACATGCATTTAACAGCATACCTATCAAAAGAAAAGTTTATTTCAAAATAAAAGACAAGTCCAACATGAGAGACATTAACTTAAGTATTTATTTATTTTGACCAGCTGTCTGTCACCCACTTTTGGATCTTGACCCAGGGTTTGTCCCAGAAAACATGCTAAGTCTGGGGGTAGTGAAGCCCACCATGTTTAAAAAAAAAAAAAAAATGTTAAAAGTTGAGAGGAATTTTGAAATAATGACTTAAGTGATATTATAAGCCATTTATTAACGATACTTAAACATAGAGTGTTACAAAAAGGCACAATCTTGAAATACGGTTTTAACAAACACAAAAAGCAGCAGCATCTCCTGCAGAAACAAGTGCAGCCAAACCATCTGATATGAACATGACAGAAGTTGTTTTGCTTTCTGTTATAAATAAAATGTATCTATAAATACTTGGTATATCAGTGATGACAATGTTGATCATTACTTCATTTAATAGTAAGTGTTGACTTTCATTAAATGTTGTCTAAGAATACATATTATTCCTGAAACAACATTCAATTCATACATTGTAAATGAAAAAGTAGCAGTAATACAATAATAATGAATAGATGTGCAGCGCTCCAGCCAATGTGATTAAGACGTGCTTTTTCAAAATGTGGTTCACAGTTGGAGATGGTCCCACATGTTTTAACCCAGACATTATATTTAATTATCACAATCCTGTTTCTTACTACAGAATATATTTATAAAGCAAGGTGTGTGTGTCTCTCAAATATGTCTGTGGATAAGTAGAGCCCTATAAAATACATTTTTAAAATTCTGTTAAATTAGAAATATTTATAATTTCTTAAAGAAAATATTAGTTTTTAACTAAATGTATGTCAAAAAGAAAATAAGATACAATTAAAAGGTAGATATAAGTTGTAGTGACATAGATTATTCTGAGTGCTCCTTTTTAATTATTTATATGTTATATAAAGATGTATGAGAACAACATTAATGTCACTATAGTTCCTCTCAGGCATCAATGGTTTACTGAATCTGATCAGGTTTAATGATTAAGGCTCAGATTGACCTGAGACTTTCAACATGGCTGCTGCTTGGTTCAAAGGTGTGCAACCTGCAGCTGTACCATTTGTCATCATATTTGGTTCCAACAACTTCAAACTGGACGGTACCAACAACAAAAGGAGCGCTGACTGCTGAGTCTGCAGTAAACAAATCAAAGATTGATATTGTAATAGCCTGTTTAAAGGGATCATATAACAACCAACTAATCAGTACTGGTACTGTATGCTAATACATAAAGGAGTGATAATAATACAGTCAATACTTTGAATTTCTTAGATATAACTGTGCAGTATTCTTCAGAGACCAGATATCAGCAGATGACAGAAGGTTCATTACAACCAGAAGAGACAGAAGACTTTTATTTTGTAGATACTTTTTCTTTCTTTCTTTCTTTCTTTCTTTCTTTCTTTCTTTCTTTCTTTCTTTCTTTCTTTAACATTTATTATTAGAATGATGTTTATGAATTTACTGGACATTTTGAGTTATTTTAAATAATAATACCATAGCCAAATGTTAATATCCATGTAAAATAATACATACAATAGTACATCTTATTTTTTAGGACTTGTAGAAAGTAATATGTTAGCATTAATTGGTCAAAGTTGTTGTCTGTTAATGGTTAAATAGTGAACTATGATTATCCCTGGTTTAAAAGAATGTTTTTAAACTGTTTTAAAGATGTTTTTTTCTCTTTTCTAGCAATGCATGTCTAAACGTTTTGATGGATCACAACAAGCTTTGGATCTGAACAGTATTCACACAGACACAGGTAACCACACCACATCTTTTGGCCTTAGATTATTCACAATGTTGACCACTTCCTTTGACATCTCAAAGGAAACACCTTGGATTGTGAATGTGTTGTTTTATATAGTGGAAGTATTTATCAATCACTGCTTTTTAAAACACAATCTAAATGGTTTGTGTTACTGGGTTAACAGGCTGGAAGCACCAGGTGATACTTTTATATACAGTTTACATTTTTGTGGTTAGAATTATTATTCATTGATTACAGTTGGTTTCATAATGTATTATTATTATTATTACTTAAAATGTGGTTTAAATATTTATGATCTTCAGAATTGTGTTGTTTCATTACAACGTATGACTTGTAATGATTAGGGTTTGGTGCTGAAATCTGGAACGAGAATGGGAGCAGTTCCCATGGAAACGCTAGTAAGCGGGCCCAATAAGAACAAAGATGTCGGTGTCACACATTACTTGATACACATGACGTTGTTGTCGCTGCTCAGATCATTGATCAATGACCTCATTTCTAACCATAGCACATACACAAAACACGGCCTAAAAGAAGGTGCGTGACATTATCCACCATAAATAAATGAATGTGTGGGAAACGCTGATGTTAAGTTTATCTAATAATAGTTTATTTGTTGTTTTGAGTTAAATGTGTTAAATTTGACTCTGGAAATAAAAGGGCATTTTGATATTTTGAAGTTAGTTTAAAATAATGATTAAGCACCAGAAGTGTTGAAAAAGTAGCGAGTAGTACCCGATACCCAACCCTAGTAATGATGGAGCCCACCTGATGTTTGTCTTGTTTTTTAACTGCCCTAGTGATGCGTTTCCATCTGCTGAAGCACACACGACTGAATGTGGTGACGTTCCTCAACGAGCTGCCAAAAACTCAGCATGACATCATCTCTATCACCGTGGACGTAAACGCCTACACAGTGAGTTCACGTCTGATCTGTCACACACTGAGTTACATCATTTATGTTGTTCACTCTCAGCCAAACTGCTTTGTTTTCACAGAATACGCTGCTGTCATTCACAGTGGGCGGAGTCTTCAAAGAAGGTCAGTATCTTAGTCGTCATGGTTTTAAGAAGATCCACTGCAACTCATCTATTCTCACTAACGCTTTCCTGGCTTTTTCAGTTGTTGTAGATGATAAATCTAAAGAATCTACAAGGTTTTCATCACAGTTCCAGCAGTGGATTCTAGGTAGGTTACACACGTAAAACCAAAGTGCTCATTATCAGCTGTAGCTTCAGATAATGCTTGCCTCCATTAGTATGACTGGAATGAACAAACAGTAAATACTGTTTCACCACATGTGTTTTCTGTGTATTCCTATATTTACCTAATGTATATTTATTTGTCCATAAAATAAAATGATAAACAATAATGCTTTTACACAACAACCATTGTTATTGTAGAGATTACTAGGGATGGGCACCTTTCACATTTAAACCAATACTCATTACTCGTAAATCAGTATCGGTACTCAACGATACCACTTTTTATTACTTTTGTGTGGTAGTAAATATTAAATAATATAATCTCAAAATATTCCTGTTATTACCATATTTATTTCTCATATCAATAATAATAATAATTATAATAATAACAAACAACTTTAATAAATATATCAAACCAACATCTGTTTGTATTGTAGCAACAATATAATTATAATTGCTTAATTGATAATTAAGCACAATTATAGCATAATTATAATTGTAATTTTAAAAAATCTGTTGCTGTCATTATTGTAATTAGATTGTAATTGAGTTCAGATAATTGACTATTTAATTGTAATTGCCATGAAAATTCTATAAAAATTGTCAATTATAATTTAAGGCTAAACTGGTAAACCATGTTACAGTTCTATATGTACAGCTCTACACACATGTAGTTAACAATATGTTTCATATCAAGCTTTCACATATTTTATCATTTTAAAAATATTGAAACCTATATTTTCATTGATTAGGAAGCTTATTTCTAATATATAGGAAATAAATGAGATGATAGATATTTAGTGTATTAGTGTTAACTTTTATTAGGTTATTTATTTCAGGCTCAGTAATTGTGTTTAATTGTAATTGGACTTTAGTAATTGAGAATGTATTTGTAACTGACTTTCAGAGGACAAAAAAATCATTGTAATTGGATAAAATGTAACTGTCATCATGATTGAACATGAGTAATTGAAGATGTAATTGTAACTGAATAATGTAATTGACACCAAACCCTGCTCACAGTCAAACTAAAGATGAACTAAGGCTTAGGCTGTGTTTGAATAGTCCCTCCTATCTCCTTTCCTATCCACTTTTCCTTAACCCTGTGGAAGATGTCATAGAGTTAAGGAAAGGTGTTAGGAGAGGAGTTAGGAAAAGGTGATCACGTTTGTTTTGACGATCAGACGCACTTCCACTAAGTGATGTAATGATCCTACGGCCACGCCTCCTTTCCTCAGAAAACGCTCTTTTATCACAACCACCACTTAAACACTTCCAGGTGTTAAAGGACAGTGGATAGGAAAGGAGATAGGAGGGACTATAGGGACACAGCCTTGGTGTGACCTATATTACTGTAATATTAACACCATAGAAAGTCTCTAACCTTTGAACCCTGTGGTCCTCGTTCATACTTGAACAGTTTGTGCATCATCAACGACCAGCTCTTCATCAGAATGGCTACAACGGAGCAGATCAGCAGAGCTTTTGTGCCCCGCCCCCTTCCTCCAGCCCAGTGCCCACCCTCACTGCCCCACAGCAGGAGATGCTCAGCACCTTCTCCCTGAAGTCAGACATGAACCTGGAATGGTCCCTGAAGTAGGTGTCCTCTCCTAATGACGTCTACCAGACTAGGATGAATGTCACAGCTCACTGGTAAACACTGTCTGTGTGTTGCAGGTGTTTGCAGGACAACAAGTGGGACTTGAACAAAGCAAAACTGTTTTCCAAATATTTCACTAAAATCAGAGTTAATAACTTTTAAAATATAATTTATTTTCAAAGGAAGAAGAAAAACATTATGGTTCAATGTCTGCTTAAATCATTTTTCTCTTTTTTAAAAAACATTTTTTTTTTCAAATAAAGTAAAAGCAACTGTGGGTTTAATGTGATCTATAGTGACTTTTCTCTCACTGCTCATTAAATATGTATTCATTAGATCTTTTTCTATAGTTTCAGAGAACAAACCATCATAATTTAATCATAAATTAATTTATACTCAACAAATTTCCTCTGAAATCCATTAAATCATCCACAGACCAAATCCTTCAGACTGTAACTTCTTTATTCACTCTTAAATCACCATTAAACACATTTATTCTGACTGGTTTGTTATTAAAGTTTATAAAAAGTTGGTTGTGACGTCAGCACAAAAGTTGAGTGGTTGCCAGGTTGAATATTTTCCCGCTCATTGTGAGATTATAAAATAACTAACTTAGTGATCAAACAGTTTAACATTGGTTAAAGGTGATATTTATGTTTTATTTGGATGATGAACGGATGGTTTTTAGGGCTTTTCTGTGGATATTCAACATATTTTTTGCGGGGAATCGTCGGTTGTATCTGGCAACCAGCTAGAGTCAGGAACAAAGCAGTGAAATGGAGGACGGACAGAGCTGGATGATGACTACCGTTAAACTAGAAGAAGAAGAAGAAATATTATGGAGGGAAGTGAAGCTGAGTGAGACGGACAGTGATGATGATGATGATGATGATGAAGGCTGAGCTACGTCATCACGACCACCTGTGTAAAGGAATGTTTGCTCTAAACTTGGAGAAAAGTGGAGAAGAAGAAACGGAGGCGTGTCCGTCCAACCCAAGTATATAAATCAGCGCCACCCAGCGGCAAAACCTGCTGTTTTTCAAAATAAGTTAAAATATTTTTCAATAAAAAATAAAATGTAAATAATTCCTCAGGTTCAACCAAACATCACTGGATTTATTTAAACGGTGTTATTTACTATTTATCACAAAGTCAGCATGGTACTATTTTATTTTGAAAAGGTTTGTAGATAAAGAAAAAAGCTTGAAAAATCTCTTTATTTATTTAACTGGTAAACACTGGATAATCTACGTCAGCGATTCTCAACTGGTGGGTCGGAGCTCAAAGTGGGTCTTGAACCTGTACTGGTTGGGTCACAGACAGCTAGTCAAAAATAAACAAATAAATACCTAATGTCTCTCATTTGGACTTGTCTCTTAATTTGAAAGAAACATTTTTTGACAGACATTCTATGAAATGCATGCTGCACATGATATAGATTTATATTTAAAAATGTTCTATATATATGTGTGTTTTCAGCTGCTATTTTGAAAAACTAACTGACTGTGGTAATATGTGGGTCCCAGGGTGAGATCAGTTCAGAACCCCTGATTCAGGGTTGGGGTCAATTACATTTTTCAGTTACAAGTACGTTTTCAATTACAATTAATTTACAATTACAGTGACCAACATTTTTTGTGATATTAAATATTTTTGAATAATTGTTAATTACAGATGTGTAGAACTGTACATAGAACTGGAAACATGGTTCCCCAGTTTTGCGTTCAATTGTATATTGACAGGACATTTACAATGTCAATGTCATTGATTAGAAATACAACAGCATCAGATATTTTAATATTACAATTACCATGATAAATTATGCCATTAGTCGTAATACTTGCGTTATATATTGTAATTGTACTGCAAAATTGCAGGATAATTCTGAATAAAGTAAGTAAATAATATTTGCGAGTATTATTGTAATTTAATGCAAATTCAGTGATATTCCTGAATAAAGTAAGTAATTAATACTTGAGTTATATTATTGTAATTTTACTGCAAATTTGAGGATATTTCTCAATAAAGTAAGTAAATACTATTACAATTTGTGTTATTTAGTTGTCCTATTTTTTAGAGTAATTTTTGTTTTGTTTTTTATGTTTTGTGTACTTTTATGTATATTTGTTTAGATATTGTGTATTTGTGTTGTCTTTTTGTGTTTTTTTGGCGTATGTTTTTGTTGTTTTATGTCTTTTTCTCATAATTGTATGCTTTTTGTTTTCCTTTTTGTGCGTTTGTGATGTCTTGTGTGTATTAGTGGATGTCTCCTGATGGTTCACAAAAGGTCAGAAAGTAAAAGTATCTCTTGCATTTCTGATTGTAATTGTTATATTTTTTAAAACAGTAGTTCATCAGTGGTTAGTGTTGTGTTCAAGACCACCTATTCGACCCAAGACTTGCCCGAGACCAGAATGGGCCGAGACCGAGTCAAGACCAAGACCGAGACAAGCCGAGACTGAGACAAGACCATAAACATTTTTTTTTTCAATTGAAAAAAAATATATAATTAAATAAAATTATGACAAGGTTCGACAGTAAAATAACATTCTGGACAAAAAAGGTGCTGCAAAAAATTAACTAAAATATTAAAACTACTACTGCTACTGATAAATTCACAATTAATGTGTCACACATGTCACTCAGTCACATTAAGGAAGGTTGGTCTCAAACGGTCTTTTGACGGAAAATCCCGAGTCTGGGCAGCCCAAGTCCGAGACGAGACCGAGTCAAAATGCTTCAGAGTCCGAGACGAGACCAAGACCGGTCTCGACTACCACAACACTATCAGTGGTCATGGTGAGAAAAAATTACTATGCTGTGGAAAAGTGCATCTAAATGCATCAATTCATTATCTAATTGTAATCTCTATGATTGTAATGAAGAATTTTAATTCCTTAAACTAGGATTTAAGTTTTTTATTTTTTAATCATTTTGAAATAACTTTTTATTATTTGTGTGCCTTTGTCATGTTTTAATGCCTTATTACAACGTGAATCATTTTTAATGCCTTGTTGAAATTTCCTACTAGTTTTATTGCACCAATATAATAATTACTATTATGTAAAATCATATTTTTAATTACACAAACAAACAGTTTTTCCTTTATGGTAAATACTGTCCAGGTCAGCCATGTTTTTTTTTTTTTTTTTTTTGACCTGCTGCACCTGGATTAGAAATGACAATTTCCGTGTACATGTTATGACGTATGAATTTTTTTTTGTTATTTTATTATTAAGTAAAAAAGCATCATATTTTGCATGTTTTTAATGACATTTTGTCACAATTTTGTGTTATTTAGTTGTCATATTTTTAGTCATTTTTGTTGTCCTATATTTTGTTGTTTTGTTGTACCTTTATGTATTTTGTTTGGATATTGTGTATTTGTGTTGTCTTTCATGCGTTTTTTGTCATCAATTCATTATCTAACTGTAATCTCTATGATTGTAATGAAGAATTTTAATTCCTTAAACTCGGATTTGTTTTTTTTTTGTAATCATTTAAAAATGACTTCATTTTATTTTATTTTATTATTTGTGTGCCTTTGTCATGCTTTATTGCACCAATATAATAATTACTATGTAAAATCATATTTTTAATTACACAAACAAACAGTTTTTTCTTTTATGGTAAATACTGTCCAGGTCAGCCATGTTTTTTTTTTGTTTTTTTTTTTTGGACCTGCTGCACCTGGATCAGA
>NW_021145195.1:686518-714530 GCF_900634775.1 Gouania willdenowi | reverse complement strand
TTGTTCTCACTTTATCATTCATTTGTTGTTGAGTTTACCTCACATCCATGTTGTTCTGCGTGGGTGTGTATTATTATTATTATTATTATTATTATTATTATTATCACTAGTGTTGTCTTAATTTACTATTATTATTATTATTATTCTCTTAATTTCTTTTCTTTATATGCCGCTCTTTGACTTTTTAATTGCTCTACTGGGATGATTAAAGTTTTTTCAGATTCTGATTCTGAATCTGAAAATCATTTGAAAGTTTAATGTTTTTCAGCTTCCGTTAAGAGACCTGGGTTGGATCCACTGTTGCCTGTCCTGTGCATTCTGGACACAAGTGTTCCACACGACAGGCAGCAGTGTATACTGAAACCAACAAAGGAGGCTAAGACATGCCAGTCATTGAGACCGTCTGAATCAAACGAGGACACTCGACTGAGGGATCCCAATACAGCTTGTGAGGAAGGTAATATCTTTGCATTACTATCACACAAGCCCTGACACATATCCATAAAGATATGTTTCCACCTGATCCATCCTGTGGGCTGTGCACTAGAAGTTCCTGCCTACGTACAGTATTAACCAATCTATTGTCTAACATTTCATCCAAAAAAAGATGCCAGATTTTTACAACAACACTATCAGAAAAGCAGTATCTGGGGCAGCACATAATCCCATTTGGGAAATAATGTGGCAAAACTTTTAAGTGTCTGGTAGAAAATGACATGGGATACGTTAAATTGTAAGTGTTTTTCACGAAAGAGAATCAAATACTTTGTATACTTTGTTTTTCTTGAATTAATTGTCAAGTTCTGTTTGCTGTAGTCTAGTAGACCGTCACATAAAAGAGAGCCAGGAACCAGGCAGGAAAGCACAAAATAACGAATGGGTGAAAAACAATTGGGTGAAGGATTCCCTGCTCCAATTTGTTAAATTAATCCCCCAAGTCTCCTGTCACCTGGAGGTGAATGTGGACAGAGCCATTTATGGCCAGGGTCGCTTCAAGTCCTTCACCTTTCAGGAAATGTGGCAGTGGTACAGCCTCCACAAGTGCCTTCAAGCTGACCCTCAAGCTGGAAGTGACCAGAGGAAGATGGCCCAGGAGGCTTTCTGCTCTGTGCGTCAGTGGCTGGTGATGAAGGAGGACGACATCAGCACAAAGACCATGAAGCGCTTCAGGTTGTACATCCTCAACAAAGAGAAAAAAGAGAAAGAGGTAGGTTAAGGTGATGTAACTAATAAGCAGAGTGCCTTTTATAAGATAAGATTTAAGACTATACTTAATCAGAATCAAAATCAGCTTCATTGTGCTCACACACACACACACACACACACACACACACACACACACACACACACACACACACACGGACCTTTACTTCAGTAAACCGTGCTCTCTATGAACAAAGGTATGACATTACATATCAACATTAAACACAAAACAAGCAGAGACCAAAATGTACAAGACTAAATAATAGAATAGTGCAGTGGTGAGTAGTGCAAAAGATGCTGAAGTAACTTGGTAATAAAGATGTTTGACATATAGGATGATTTACACAAGGTAGAGTTTTACAGTATTTACATTGAAGGTATGCATAAATTGATCATTTTGATTAAATAATATATACAGTCTATATTCATACATACATACACACACTGAGCCAGCTCTGACACTGTGACTGTTTAGTGTAACAAACTGTACTTTACAGAAATCTCTCCAGAAAGTGACCCCGGCTGCAGCAACAGCATCGTCACAGACAGTAACACCTCCTGCAGTTACAACTTCCTCCAGCTCCTCAGTCTCCAAAGCTGACGACTCTTGGACAGATGATGCTTTGCTGGTTGAAGCTCTCACCACTTATGAAAGTAAATCCTTTTTTTATTGATTGATATTTTAAAATGATGTAATTCAAAATGTGTGTAGAATTTCAAATATAATATAAATGAAACTGTAAATCTGTTTGGAAAAACACAACCTAAAAAAACATTTGAAGATGGTTGAAGCTCATATTATTGTCATAGTTTTATTTCTGCCTGGATATGGATTAGTGGCTTCATAACCTTGTCCCTCATTTTCTTCCAGCTGCTGTTGAGAAAGAGGCTCAGCCAGACCTTCCACAGACCGCTCAACCAGACCCCTCAGAGACCCCATTTCACCATCACCAGTATGGACATAGTTCATAGATCAATCACACCAAGCCTATCAACATACATGTTTATACGAATACTCTAATCTTTTGAAGGCCCCTCTTTCAGCTCCTGGTGGTGAAGTGACAGTTGCAGATTCAGAGCCAAGTGAAGGCACTGTGTCCCCTGCAACACAAGTTGCTCAATCTGAAGTAATACATTACAGTACAATACAATACAGTTTAATGTACCCACAGCTCTGGTTTGTTAATGAAGGATTTGTCTTTGTTAAAACACCAGGTGTGATTTGAGGGCTGGCATAAAATGTGGGAGTCTGACCTCCATGGGCTTCCCAGTGCAGACATCAAGTGGCTGAAAGATGATTCAGAGAAAGGGCTTATCCAGAAGATAATGTCTTACGAGGACACACATGGAAAGGTCAGGAAAAGGATGGTCCTCAAGGATGATAGGATGTGATTTCATCCCCCTGAGAGTCCCGGAGTGGTGGTGGGTGGAGTGCCCTCAGAAGACTGCTTTTTTTCGCAGCCGTTTGTTTTTTTGGAGACCTGTCGGTGTGTGGGGTTACAGCCTTCGCTGTCCCAGGACGGATTGCCCTGCACAAGGTGACAGCAAGGCTTTTCTTTACCGCTGTGGCTATTCCAAAACAGTGAGACATATCTGCGAGATGTCTGGCTGGTACTCTATGCTGACAGAGGTCCTGGCCTGTAATGAATGCCGGAAAGCTGCCAAGGAGTCAGCAACACTTTCTATTGGTCGCTTTTTGGCATGGGATGCAGCCATTCTCAAACAGCTCAGTCCAGCTCATCAAGCCATGTTCCCAGCAGTTTTAACACGGATGTAAGTGTCTAATTTATTTCCAAATACTTTGAATTCACATAAAAACAACAAAACAACATAGTTTCACTGACATCACATGATTGTGTGCTGTCATCTCAGGTGCGGGGTGGACAAGCAGATCATTCGGTTAATGAGGGATCGCACTGTGGGCAACACCATGGCCAAGGTCTGGAGGCAGGTCCAGGAGAGCCACTGTGAGGATTACCTGCACAGAAAAGACCTCTACACCACCCTCCTTAGCCAGCTCAACAAACCTGGTGGGATCATAAGTAAGTCATATTAGACATACAAACAAATGTATATTTTTCACCTGCTGTCCTTAGTCAGGTTAAAATAAATACAACAGGAGGCCATAATGTAACATGAATGTGCGACCTCTGCTGGATCTCTGAAAACACTACAAGTGAGCAGGAGAGAATAAATTAATACTTACTTTAGTGACATACTGCTACAGTTTAGTCTAAAGAAACAATGTTTATATATTTGTATGTCTCTGTATCTGTGTGTAATATTAACATCCACCTCTGCCTCCAGGAACACTCAGCCATCAGTTTCAGCGTCCTCCAACAAGAAGGGAACTGCCGTCACCTCAGCTGCTGAGGAAAGCCTTCCTCATTTCTGAAGTAGAGAACATCGAGGACTACCGCACTCAGATCATGTCCACTTTTGGCAAAGTCCTCAAATATGACTCCACCAGGAAGGTAACTTTGACACAGTAACATGTTTTATTTAAATGTTTTAGTGTCAGGAAAAACCTAATTGAGATTAAGAATCTACTGTACAAGAGTGTCCTGGCCAAGACAGGCAGAAGCAGCACGCTTCAACAAAGTAACAGATTATTATAAAACACAGATCAAAATATCAATGATCACAGAGTAAAAAGTCATTACTCAAAACATCTACAACCTTGTGCATCTTCCTCCTACACCATCAATGTACTTTTAAAAATGATTTAAAAGCAGATAAGCCTAGAAACTAATTTTCCCCATTCAAAGACACACTTTGGGGACGGATAGCAATAATGCATTTTTTTTTCTATGTCGCAGAGCAAAGACTGTGGCTTACAGCACTTTTTACACCAACAAATTCCGTAAGTATGAGAAAATCAGTTTAATTTATCCTTATAGATATAGAAAAAAATGTCTCAATGTGCTTGTAGGAGCTGTACAGAGTTTAGTTGTTTCTCACCTGTTTATAAATGAGGTTCATGCATGTGAATGGTATTGTGCATGCACTCAGAGTATTCACGCTTCTGCATCATGTTGATTGGGTGTGGCACTGTGGGAGTAGTTTCTATTAGTACGTGCGCTCACCTGGGGGTGTTTTTTGTTTGCATCATGCTGGTTGAGTGAGCTCGGGAGAGCTACTTTCTGTTGACTGCATCATCCTGTGATCCATCAAAAATCTGCACTGTCATGAGATATCTGTAAGGCAACCAATGCATGCTACTACAGTAAGTGCCTATGTCTCCAACGCGATCTGGAACAATAAACCTCTCAACTCTGTGCACTTTTTTGGCGTGCGTGTCATCACCGTTATATCCCTCCTTGCTTAGCCTACCGTGGCGTGGAAAAACTGGCTTTTGGTCCATATGCCACAACAGTACTTCATATAATATAATAATAAATACTGGAATAAAAAACAAAATTGTCATTATGAAAATAATTGTAGAAAAAAGATTATAACAGAAAGATTTTGTTTAATTGTAAAAAAAGGAAGCTTTAAAACATACATCTGATAATTTTATTTTTATTATGCTATATTCTCCACTAACTTGTTGACTCCCTTTTTTTTAATCAACAGATCTGCAAGAAACTCGCTGGCGAGGGAAAGGGCAGAGCGGACTGGTGCACCAACGTGGCCAATGAACTCGGTCAGATCCTCATGTCGGTCCTCACTTGCGAAGAGTCTCTGGACAAAATCAGGCCGATGGCTGACGGTCTCATGGCCAGGTACAAGCGAGCAGGGGAGGCACCTCCTGAGTTGATGTATGTGGACCGCGGCTGCTGTCATGTGCATGGTGTATCGTCCCTGGAGAAGCTCCTCAGAGAGTGGGCCGAGTGTGGAATGATGGTCCGGCTGGACATCTTCCACTGGATCAAAAGGTTTGATGCTGCAATACGGACGGATCACCATGCAAAGTATGCACTCTTTAAGTCTGCCCTCTCTGCTGCGGTCTTCTCATATATTAAAGATGACATGGCATTGTTCATCCAAGCCATACGTGCAGGGCATCCTACAAAGTTTGATCATCTGACTGATGCTCAGGTCATTGACTGGCACGTGGGCAAATATGATCTCATACATTTTGTCAGGAGGATCACAGTTGGAGCCCAAGAGACCTTTGTGCGTGTTGAGCGTGTCGTTGACATCCTGAAGGGAGCGGCTGGGATGGACGAGAACCAAGTCCATCTGTTCAAAGATCCATCAGCCATCGACCGGGTCTGGGGGAACCAGCAGAGACACCTGGAATGCATACAGGATCCACCAGGGAGAGACATGTATACCATTGTCAAGTACGTCACACGTAACGATGTGCGCCTGCCATACTACATCACAGTGAGAGGAAGCAACAGCCTGGAGGGCTTTCACTCCTTCCTGCCGAGCATGATTCCTGGGCCTCGTTGTGCCGCCGTCCCCTTCCAGGTCTATCTCCTCAGTTGCAATGCACGCTGGAACTCTGACAGGGACTCAGCGAGTGTTAAAGGAAGAAAGGGGAGGAAAAACAGGGTGTATGTGTCTCCTCTGACACACCGCCTGAATGAGAGGTGCCAGGAGTTGTTTGACGAGTTAGAGGAGGTCAATTACAGACCTCCTGTTCCTGCTGGGGACGAGCGGATTGGCTTGGAGTATTTGTTTTCCCAGTCGTCTGAACCTTTTTGCACTTCTAAGCATTACGCTCAGAGCAAAGAGACTCTTCTAGTGGCCGAGGATGAGGACGATGAGGTGGTGGTTGCTGCTGCTGACACGGAGGACTCCATGGAGGGTGATGTGGGATACACCTCTGAAGGTGAGAGTGACAATCTGACTCCTCTGAGGAGAAATCTGCATCTCACTGATCGGGTCGTGGCTGCTGAGCTCGACCCCTGTGTGGAGCATGTGTGGGGCCCAAATCATCTCCCTGGATACCAGCATGTAGAACAGCTGAGCAGGGTTCTTGTTGAGATTGCTTTGGAAGAGGGAAAGCTTGCTCTCAGTGAATCTACAAGACGGAGCGTTGTCAGCTTGACGGAGATGTGATTCGAGTTATCAAAGAACTGAAACTTGACCTAAAAAGAGATAACGACAACCTAGCAAAGAAAATTAACGACATGGGACTGGAAATTAACGCCAAACTTGACGGAATGGCAGCTGAGCTCCAAAAACAAACCGAAAGGCTCGAAGAGGCAGAGACCCGCATCGAGCACGTAGAGCGGTGGGCAGCGGAGGCAACGGAGATGCTGTGCACCTGTTTGGAGCAACAAAAAGGGCTGCAGCAGAAAATCACTGACCTGGAGTCACGGTCCCGACGCAACAACATGAGGATCTTTAGCGTCCCGGAAGGAAAAGAAGGAAACTCCGTGTCAGACTACGTGGATAAACTTTTGAGAACAGAGCTGTCACTAGCGGAGGACCTGGACCTGAAAATGCAGCGAGCACACCGCTCCTTGGCCCCTAAGCCCCGTGCTGACGCAGCACCGAGGCCAATTATCATAAACTTCCAAGAATTCATGGTAAAGGAAATGATACTCAGAAGCGCTTGGAAGAAAGGAAAAATTCAGATAGATGACAAGATCATCTACTTCGACCATGACTATGCCACGGAAATATTAAAGAAACGCAAAGAATACGTCGGGATCAAGAAAGCTCTGAAAGAGAGAGGAATCCGCTTCCAAACACCATTCACAAACATTCGTATCCATTGGGATAGCGGAGTCAGAACATATGGCAGTGCACGGGAGGCGCAGCTGGAGATGGAGAGAAGGGGATTCATGATGGAAGCCCGCGCAGCAGAACCGGGAGTCGGAGGGACGGAGAAACGGCTTAAGAAGCTGCTGGGCTGGCAGCAGGACGTGACACGACAACCGGACGGAGCGGCTGCTGGATTGAGGGCGAGAGAGAGGCTCCGGGACTATCAACATCGATGAAACAGGGAAGTGAAATCAATCTGCAAGTAATATCGACTGTGACAACGGACTGTTTACAGAAACATGGAATATTACAGAAGCAGCAATTTGAAACTTGTCCGAAATTAAAAGTTTGAATTTAAATTACAATCTATGTTGTTATATGTAACTAATTGGCAAAACGAAAGTAAATTGTAAAAGTTTAAACAAACTGTAACTCCAAACATATGGGGGTGCGGAAAAAATAAGATAAAAAAGGACAAATCTGAAAACTAAAACATTAACATAGCAGATGCCAAATAATTTCTTTCTGCACTATATGGGGTTAACAGGCATGATTAAGATTGGGAACCTGGGAGACACGGTTCTGTAACATTAATAGAGATGCGTTGGACATTTAAGGTGGTAAAACCGAGTTTTCGGTCCATGCTTAACAAAGGGCCCTCTCAAGCTGGGAGACTATACCCTCGACCCACCAACGGGGTCATGTTTCTTGATGAGCAGAAGTCTCATCTTTTTTTGGAGGTCTTTTGTGTTTTTGAAGTTAAAATTTTTTTGTTGAATGTTTTTTTTAGTTTCTATGGGGAAAAGTTCCTGTGTTTAGTAAGTACATTTTTATGGGTTCAGGTGATGTAAAAATTTCCTCATTGAATGTGAACGGTCTAAGTAATCCAATTAAAAGAAGCAGAATGTTGTCAAAAATGAGAAGAGATAAAATACAAATTGTTTTTCTACAGGAGACGCATATGTCCAAACTCGAACACGATAAATTTAAAAAATTTGGTTACCAAAATACCTTTTCTAGCTCTTGCCATAACAACCGTAAACGGGGCGTGGCAATACTGATCGCTAATTCGGTTAATTTTGAGCTGATTTCGGAAAACAGAGATAAAGAGGGTAGATATACATTAATTAAAGGGAAGATCAATAACTCCTTGGTTACATTGGTAAATGTATATGCTCCACCAGAATGCAACAAATATTTCATAAGATACTTGTTTGATCTGATATTAACAAAAAGTGAAGGCATATTAATCTGTGGGGGGGACTGGAACACCATATTAAATCCTCAATTGGATACTACGAGTTCCAAAAAACAAAAAGTGGCAAGATCAAAATTGCTTAATATATTTGTAAAGGGGATGGGATTGTGTGATATTTGGAGAAACATGCATGAACGAGAAAGAGACTTTACACACTACTCAGCCACTTATCGAGTACATTCCAGGATTGACTTCTTCCTGATTAATCTCACAGACAGACACCGGGTGAAAGAATGCTCAATAGGAACAGCAGATATTTCTGACCACAATATAATATATTTAAAATTACATCTAACAAATCAGCCTAAGAACACTTTATGGAGATTAAATCTTGGTATTCTGAACAGCGAAGATGTAATAAAGGAAATCCAAAAAGAAATTTCTGACTGTATGGAAAACAACATGAAAGGTAGCCCCAAACCTACCATAATGTGGGACACAGTTAAAGCAGTAATGAGAGGAAAACTTATAGCAAAAACTGTATTTTTAAAACGAAAAAAAAAGGAAAAATATGATGAACTACAGACCACTCTAAGGGATAAAGAAAGACAACAGCAGGAGGGTCCTAATAAAGAACGAGACATACAGATAAGGGAAATTAAAAAACAAATTGAGGACATTCAGGATGAAGACATAGAAAAAAAACTGAGATATATAAAGCAAACCTTTTACGAATCAGGACCAAAGGCGACCAAGATCCTGGCTATACAACTTAGAGCAAAACACATACGGAACTCAATACATAAAATTAGAGAACCCGAAACTAAAAATGAACTATTTGATCCAGAAGAAATGAATGAAATATTCAGAAATTACTACAAATCTTTATATTCAGAGGGAAAACAAGTTGATGAAATGGAAATAAAGAAATATCTATCTGCTCTTGATCTCCCTTCATTGGGAACTTCGCAAAACAATAAATTATTAGCCCCTATAACACTAAAGGAAATACATAGAGCCATCACACATTTGAAAAATAACAAAACCCCCGGGAGTGATGGTTTTCCAAATGAGTGGTATAAAATCTTTAAGGAGACCCTTGCACCGGTTATGTTGAAATCCTTCAATTGGACACTAGATAAGGCAGAAATTCCACCATCTTGGAAAGAGGCTACCATCTCTGTTATTCCCAAGGAGGGTAAAAACAAGGAATACTGTGAATCTTACCGCCCAATATCAATGTTGAATGTTGACTATAAAATATTTACATCAATTTTATCAAAAAGAATAGAACACTTTCTACCTGATTTAATAGACGAAGACCAGGCAGGCTTTATTAAAGGGCGCCAAACTCAAGATAATATAAGACGAACTTTAAATATAATAGAACATATTAACAAAGAGCAAATCAGTGCAGCAGTGATGAGTCTAGACCCTGAAAAAGCCTTCGATAAAGTGAGCTGGAAATTTTTAAGCAACGTACTAGAAAGAATGGGCTTCAACACCAAATTCAACAAGTGCATTCAGGCACTGTATAGTGAACCAACTGCTAGAATTAAAATCAACGGACACCTTACAAATAATTTTAGACTGTATAGAGGTACTCGCCAGGGTTGTTGCTTAAGTCCTACTCTTTTCGCAATATTCATAGAGCCCCTGGCCCAGGCCATTAGACAACATAAACATATAAATGGAATCAATTTAGCTAAAGAGGAACACAAAATTGGACTTTTTGCTGATGACGTAATTTTATACCTTCAAAACCCTAATGAGACACTCCCTAAAGTGATGGAAACGTTAAATGATTTCGGCTCTCTCTCAGGTTACTCTCTAAATATCTCTAAAACACAAATACTCTCAATCAACACGTCTATAAAGAAGGCGATAAGGAAAGAATACAGACTGAAAAAAGAAACAAACTCAATTAAATATCTGGGAACTTGGATTACACAAGACACAAACAAACTTTATGAAACAAACTACACTAAAATAAATGACAAAATACAAAATGACTTATCACAATGGACGGCACTATCCTTAGATTTCAGCGCTAGAATTGAAACTATAAAAATGAATGTGCTGCCAAGGTTACTGTTTCTTTTTTCAGCATTACCAATCAAGATACCAGAATCTCAATTTATAGCCTGGAATAAACAAATCTCAAAATTTATTTGGGCAAGAAAGAAACCAAGGGTTAAATTCACAACTTTACATCTGAACAAAGATAGAGGCGGACTGTCACTACCAAACCTGAAGGAGTATTATTTAGCTGCTCAGATGAGATATATTGTCTGCTGGTGTTCTCCAGATTATCAGGCTAAATGGAAACAAATTGAGTTAAACACGGGCCAATCCCAACCACAAACCCTGATAGGTGAGACAGAAATAAAATTAATGGGTGCTAATGGTATTGTAGAACACACACTAAAACTATGGAAAATGATAAGGAAAAAATATAACTTGGAAAATGACTCTAAACTACTAATCTGGCCTTCCCAACAGCAAAAATAGATGATACTTTTAATAAATGGAGAGATAAAGGGATAACTGCGTTATGCACAATGATGGAAGATAAAACACCTAAAACATTAAAATCATTTGACAAACTTAAAAAAGAATTCGATTTAGAAAATAGCGATTTCTATAGATATCTACAGATAAGACATTTTTTTGATACTGAAATCAGAAAAGAGCTTTCAGCAGGAAACGAATTAGTAGAAATCATAATACAAGCATACAAAGCCACTCCCTTTAAGATAGTCTCAAAACTGTATAAAAGCCTAAAACAAAATGGATCCAACACTTTTTATATAAAACAAAAGTGGGAAAGGGAGTTAAATATGACAATATCTGTGGATGAGTGGTACAGCATGTGCGATACGCAGCACACCTCCACCAGCTCAAGGAGATGGCGGGAATTTGGCTGGAAGAACTTGGTACGTTTCTTTATAACACCACAAATTTTAAAGAGAACACTGAAATGTGAACAGCTGTGCTGGAGGGGCTGTGGGCAAGCAGATGCTGACCACTCACACATCTTCTGGTTATGTCCAAAAATAAAAGAATTTTGGAGGGAAGTTATCCAAGTAATGGGAGATGTACTGTGTTGTACTATACCTGTGGACCCTGTCGTTTACCTTGGCCTTGTACCGGCTGAAGTCATCTCCAAAAGTGATATCTATCTTTTTAAAATAATGACAACTGCAGCGAGAAAGAATATTACCAAAAACTGGATGAAAGTTGACCCACCAACAGTGACTCAATGGACAAATACACTGGAGGAAATATACGTAATGGAGAAATGGACTCATTATCTAAGAAACCAGTCGAGACAATTTGGGAAACGCTGGACAAAATGGATTGATTACAGGATAAAGGACTGAATCTTCACAAGGAGCACTACCCCCCTAATTTATTTATTTTCTTTTTCTTAAATTATTTATTAAAAATTATTATTATATTATTTATTTATTTATTTTCTTTATTTATTTATTTATTTTTTATTTATTTACTTATCTATTTTTTCTTACTTGTTGTCCATGTAATATAAAATTGTAAATAAAAAGTATATATAAAAAAAAAAAAAAAATTAAAGTAATCACAGTGAGACATTCATAGTCCGTAGGAAACCTGCGCATCCTAATTAACTTTACGCGCAAAACCTGACGTGAAAGTAAATATATGGTCATGCTACGTAAATATATTATTTTATCAGTCATATAAAACGTTTAGAGAGCCCATATCAATGCATACACATAAAAAAATATATATTCGTGTATCTTGATACATTTTGTACGTGTGTACGTGAACGTGACAAGGAGGAGGCGTTATTTAAATATCACCTGCTGATTTTCAGTTACTCTGCGAGCAGCGAGAGACGGAGACAGACGTGCGGAGAGCTTTGAGCAGAGAAAACGTTTACCAGACCCACAGAAAAGTCTCTTTAGAGACTCCTACAGAACCAGAACCAGACCAGGACTTCAGACCAGTACCAGACAGAGAAGGACTTCAAACCAGAGGACAAGTTAAGACCAGGAGGAGACCATGGGGCCACGCATGGCAGAGTGTCCAGAGTGTAAGTCATGTTGAATTATTCTCATCTGATAAACCTACTTTAATCATTAGCATTAAACATGATGGAGCCTAAACATTGTATCATTTAATCGTGAGGTTTGTGTCTTTAAATTAGGTTTGTGGCCTGAGACGTTTGGTTTAAACTTTACACAGGTTTAGGTTTAAAAACGGTCGAATAATTAAAAATAAACATGTATAGGCGTTCAGAAAACTGTGTTAACTCAATGAAAATTAAGAAATGCTGATAGATTTAGTGATAATTTTACTCTGAAGTGAGCGTTTGGGCTGCAGAGGTGTATTTAGTGAAAAAGTAAAAAATATTTAAGTCCTGATCTGAGGTAGATTTGATTAGAAATGTGTATTTTATTTCATACTTTATAAATATTAGAAAATTGAATGTTTTTTGTGTGTTTTTGTTTATTTTTAGCAGCCAGTGATGTTCAGTTAGACTGGGTGAAATGTAGTTTGCATTGTTTGTGTTTGAATTTTTCTGTGATTCATTTGAATAATGTTGGTAATGTTTAATCTAAAGATTTGATATTTGTAATGTGATGAAATTATATATATTTTTAAATCACTGTATACTAACCTATTTCTTTATTCATTAAATTACTTTTTAGTTATAGGTTTTTTCCCTGACAGCGCTGGAACGCAAGGCTGGGTCCAGAGCTGGGCAGGACCTCCGGGTTTGGTCCCAGGTTTGCCTGAACCTCCGGGTTCGGTCCCAGACTGGGCAGAACCTCCGGGTTTGGTCCCAGGCTGGGCCGAACTTCTGGGTTTGCTCCCGACCTGGTACTTGACTCCAGAAGAACCAGAAGAACCAGAAGACCTTGAAGAACCAGAAGACCTTGAAGAACCAGAAGACACAGACGCCCCTGAGGAGGAGCTTCCTGAGTGGACTGCGTTCTACTTCGACGAGGTGACCCCTGGCTGGGAGACCCCTGAGGAGTCTGCTTGCTCAGCCTCCAGTGACTCTGAAGGTGAGTATTCCCAGGAGTCACCACTTGGACGCAGTGTCTCCAGGAAGAGGTACGTAGACGGTTCTGAGGAACCTGCATCGTCCGACTCTGACAGTCACTGTGAGCCTGGGACGAAGAGGCCGAGACGGGACGACAGCTCTGACTCATCTTAGAGTCATCTGTACTTTTCCTTTTCCTGCTCCTCTCCATCTATGAGCAGAGTTCCCCGTTTGTACCCGGCTTCCTTGTTTCAGGTAAGTTGGCCTTTGCGTCTTGCGAGACGACTGATGTCCCAGGCAACGACTGGTACCGGGACTTTTTTAATGGTAAGGATTTTATTTTTTGTTTCTTTATGACAGGCCACAGTTGGAGTGGTTGTCCTGTCACTGTTATGAAAACATGCATAATATATTAGGTTGAGTTAGGTTAGAGTTAAAAATTAGAGATAACCTTTTTAATCCCAGCAAGTGAGGACAGGAGGAGACATCAACAGAGGACAGAGGCTAAAGAAGACTTCTTTATCAACCACAACAATGTAAGTAAAAATACTGAACACACCTTTACTGTAAAAATAAACTTGACTTTATAATAATGCTTGTAAAATGTTAAACAGGAGCACCAGCATCCACAGCTGCTTGAGGAGGAAACATCAACAGAAAGCAAAACAATTAATGTAAGTAAAGTCTCTCATTAGCACAGAAAGACACTGAAGTAATGTTTAATGTAAAAATAGAGGTGATTTTATACTAATGCCTGTAAAATGTTGGACTGGAACAACAGCATCCACTGATGGAGGAGGAGGATGATGAAGATGGAGGACAGGAGCACCAGTATCCACAGCATCCTGAGGAAACATCAACAGGGGACAGAAAGACTTCTATTCACCAAAACAATGTAAGCAAAAATACTACACGTTTAATAAAAAATAATATGGAGACATTACGCTATACTAATGCCTGTAAAATGTCAGACAGGAGTGCCAGCATCCACTGATGGAGGAGGAGGATGAAGAAGATGGAGGACATTAGCACCAGTATCCACAGCTGCCTGAGGAGGAAACATCAACAGAAAGCAAAACAATCAAAACAATTAATGTAAGTAAAGCCTCTCATTGGCACAGAAAGACACTGAACTAATGTTTAATGTAAAAATAGAGGTGACTTTATACTAATGCCTGTAAAATGTTGGACTGGAACAACGGCATCTACTGATGGAGGAGGAGGATGAAGATGGAGGACAGGAGCACCAGTATCCACAGCATCCTGAGGAGGAAACATCAACAGAGGACAGAGACTTCTATTCACCAAAACAATGTAAGCAAAAATACTACACGTTTAATAAAAAAAAAAAAATAGGTAGATGTTACGCTATACTAATACCTGTAAAATGTCAGACAGGAGCACCAGCATCCACAGCATCCTGAGGAGGAAACATTACCAGAGGACAGAAAGACTTCTATTCACCAAAACAATCAATGTAAGTAAAGCCTCTCATTTACACAGAAAGAATCTGAATACGTGTTTAATGTAAAAATAAAGATGATTTTGATACTAATGACTGTCAATTGTCTTGTTTGATTGCAGAGTTTTGCTTCAGAGGAGAATCCGACAGTTCCAGATGTTCGTCACCAGCACTGCAGTGTTTACACAGACTGCTTTGGTTTCAACTTTCTACAAAAAACTGTTGAATTTTCAACTCACTTTCCATCTGAATCCAAGCTCATCTTCATCACTGGGATGTTTCTTCATCAGTTCTTCGTACAGACTGACACAGCTCACACATGGAGAAGATGATTTATGGAATATGACATTTAGATTTTTCCTTTTCTCAACAGTATGATGCATACATCCCAACCCAAATTTCATGCATTTTTTTGGCTTAACTTGAGCCAATTTCCATCAATAAATTGCTAATGTATTATTATTGACTATTACTATTATTTTACACCAGGTTTTTGTCATGGTTCATGATTATTTATTGATCCTTTACAATCTAATGGTTCCCAGTGCTCTCCCAGTAGGTGTGACGTGGACATCTGCACACATGTAATGGTTTATAAATGAATGCACTCGTTCATGTGTGTAGTTATGTGTGCTAAGCATAACTACATACATATATATATTGTACAGTATAATAAAATGTTATTTCTTGTCTATACAGTGTCTGTGAGTATTTATTAGTGGAGTACGTATACCAGGCTTAACTCTAACTACATTCATCCATGAACTCTCACCAATTCATTTGATTTAATTTAATTTTGAACATAAACAAAACAACAGTGTGTTTACTACAATGAAAATGCTAATAATAGTAATTTAGAAAACAATCAAACAAAGCAAAGTGAGAATAAATGATTAAAATCCTGCACGTGAAGCCTGTACATGTTCAAAAAGGAGTAGGAGGAGATAGAAACTTATATGATTCTAACCCTTATACTAACAAATAACTTTAGGCTTTAAAGTGAGGCAGTAACAAAGCTTTACTTCACTAAATTTGGCCCTCAAAGAGTTGTACATTTCAAAATGTTACCCCATGCTGTGAACAATTCCTGGTGGGAACCCTGATTATGTTTTATATTTATATATACAGTATATGTTCATATTCAGTCTACTATAGGATGTTTTATGTTCTGTCTTATATATTTGTTGTTTCAAGGGCTCTTACAGAAAAAAAACTAGTAAATAAATGAATACCAAAAGCAGAAACATCTATTAGGAGTAAATATTTTTTTACTGTATTTTTTTAAATATCATTTTCAAATAATCAAGCCACTTTAGCCCTTCAGGATGTTAGTTGTTGTTAGCTTGTTTAAAATAATTTAGTTGGTTTAAAATATGGCATTAAAGGCTTGTTTCTTGTTCTGTTTAGATTGTTAAAAAAATCATTTTCTTTTAGTCTTGGTATTTTATTTTTTAATAACTTTACATGGTTTAATGTAGTTTAAACTAAGAATTTAAACTTGTGCCGTTTTGCTTCTTTTTACTTCAAATGAGCCCAAAAAGTTATTGATTTATCATATTTGACTTTGTGTTGGATTTCTTCTGTTTCAGGATTTATTTCATACGCAGTAACACATTTTTTCTGTGTTTAAAAAAAAAAAGTTGTAAATGTTTCCTTTTTTTTTAGCCAAAAATATATTTTCACAGGAATATGTTTATTTCAAGTTTCATTCATCCTGCTGTGATATGTACATTAAGAAAGATGACACACAAATTTACCTACATCTTTTTTCACCTTCAAGTAATAGAACACAAAAGTCCTGTTGGTAGGTTTTGTTGTTGTTATAAATACTGTAATTTCTCATGAAATGCACTAGATGACAGCAGATCTCATTATATCCTCAAAGGTTTGCAATGATTCTGTAAAAAAAAAATAAAAAAATAAATGTTTGGGTCTCATTCTAAAAACACAGGAACCTCATCAATGAGAGAGATACTATATATACATTTCTTAATAGAAAGTGTTTCAAAGTGTCAAACAAAAAAGGTCCACAGTGCTTCTAACACTGACAAGGGCAACTTGTGGCTCAGGGGCCACATGTGGCCTTCAGTATAATTTTGTGCAGACCCAAAGTAACTATACAAAATAACATAAACCACAGCAACACAAAATTACACAAAATGACTCTAAAACTTTAAAAAAGGACAATAAAAATTCACAAAATGACAATAAAAATCAGCCAATCAACCCACTACAAAGACATACGAAATCACAAAAAAAACAAAACAGAAAAACACAAAATGACTACAAAAATAAGTTTAAACTAGACAAGACCTGTATTTGAAAGGCGAATACGTATTTGGCAATTAACAATTGGCAAAAATAACAACCTGTATCTGGATTTGTTGACAAGTTATATAATGCAGGAAAAACAGAAGACTGACCTTGACCTTAAATATGACCTTGAGCAAAGGTCAAAGCACACAAAATGACTACAAAAACCGAAATATCCACAAAATGACAACAAAAAAATGACAATAACAGCAAACGCTACAGAATGACTCGATGAACACACAAAATGACATAAAAAACAAAATGAATCCAAAAAACAGAAAAATACATAAATTGTCCCGATAGAGCAATTATTGGCGGAGTTACAGTAAATTAAAGTAATCACAGTGAGACGTTCAAAGTCTGTAGGAAACCTGCGCATCCTAATTAACTTTACGCGCAAAACCTGACGTGAAAGTAAACATATGGTCATGCTACGTAAATATATTATTTTATCAGTCATATAAAATGTTTAGAGAGCCCATATCAATGCATACACATAAAAAAAATATATAATCGTGTATCTTGATACATTTTGTACGTGTGTACGTGAACGTGACAAGGAGGAGGCGTTATTTAAAAATCACCTGCTGATTTTCAGTTAGTCTGCGAGCAGCGAGAGACGGAGAGAGACGTGCGGAGAGCTTTGAGCAGAGAAAACGTTTACCAGACCCACAGAAAAGTCTCTTTAGAGACTCCTACAGAACCAGAACCAGACCAGGACTTCAGACCCGTACCAGACAGAGAAAGACTTCAAACCAGAGGAGAAGTTAAGACCAGGAGGAGACCATGGGGCCACGCATGGCAGAGTGTACAGAAACTTGTATTAACAGATACATTCTCAAGTATGCGGGTAGAACAAAATGCAGGTGAATTCACATTATTTGCACCTCTCACTGGAGTTTGTAGTAACTCAACTCTGGGTCTACCTCTACCCCTACCAAAAGAAAATACCTCTGTGGGAACTTTTTGTCTTTCCCCTTCATCCACAATAAATGTCATTTTGCTTTCAAGTGTTTGGTAGTTCACAAAAGGGAAGGTTGAACCTTTAAGCAAAACCGATCTGATGATATTTCAGCTGTGTGTATGAATGTCTTTTTTTTTTTTCTAAAAAAAACCAAACCCCCGGACTCTCGACGTGATGACAGCAACCTCCGGTGACCGAGCTGGCGTTGATCCACTGCTCCAAGAACCACGATAAAGGGCTGAGCGATGTGAATCCGGGTCACGGCACCACTGTAGCCGGCATGTCTGCACTAGTCGACTAGAATCCTTCTGCGTTGTGTTGAATGAATTAATGAGCTGAGCCACACACAGGGGTTTGCCATTCCGGAAGGTGATTTACTGTGTGAAACAAAATAACATCAGTACAGCCACTCCACATTTCACATCCCACAGAAATCTGCAAAAAAAACAAAGGAAGAGGTGCCACAGACATGTGAGACTGCACTAGTGAGCTTACATACACGTGCTAACAGGAAACTTTTCTAAGTGCTGTACTAACATTAAAAAACGCAATTTCACCCATAAACTACTAACATAAATGATGGCAAAGGCCTTATAAAATATAAAAAATGTTAAAATATAACCTAAATAAAGTATTTGTTGAAAACTAACATTTCAACCAGGGGAGCTGATACAGCTGCTTACCTCCTGACTGCTTCCTCACAGAACTGAGGTAGGACCCACGAACTCACAGGAAGTAGAGTCACCGCCAAAATAAAAGTCTTCAGATAAAACATTTCAAAATAAAACCATAAAACCAAATACACCTTTTTTTTTTAAATCAAGGCCACAGGATTTTGGTGAAATCGATCAATAAGACCACATAGGCTACACATGGACCTTTTCACCTTCAGAAAACACCTCTAAACACACTTATTCTGGACTTGCTTTTAATGTGTAGCCATTTTATCTTGTAGTTTATCTATTGTTTATTACATTGTCTTTTTACTTTTGCTTCTATGCCTCAGTATTATTACCTATTGTTTACGCACTGCGTTTTTTATCCCTGTAAAACGTCTTTGAGCACAGAAAAAGCGCTATATAAATAAAATGTATTATTATTAATATTATTAATAATAATAATAATAATAATAATAGCATTAGCCTAGCATTAACATTGACTATCATTAGCATTAGCCTTGCAATACCAATAGCCTAGCAAGAGCATTGTCACTTGAGGAGCCAATAAATGATTGTAAAAATTAAATTACCTACGTCTTCATGCTGTCTAGCTGAAATGTGTGTTTGTGTGTTTTTTTTTTTTTTGTCGTAATTCACTAGTAATTGAATTTTTGACAGCCTTTATGCTAACTGCTCGTGATCTTACCTCAAACAATCTAAAACCTAAATAACTCACATAGTATTTTCCCTTTAAAGTGGCCTCAACAGTGTAATATTTGGGTTCAGCATTAAGATAATAACAAGTAACTAAAAACTCCAAATAGCAACTTTTTTGCGTTCAAAAATTGTTCGATTTGTCCCGATAGAGCAAGTATTGGCGGAGTTACAGTAAATTAAAGTAATCACAGTGAGACGTTCATAGTCCGTAGGAAACCTGCGCATCCTAATTAACTTTACGCGCAAAACCTGACGTGAAAGTAAACATATAGTCATGCTACGTAAATATATTATTTTATCAGTCATATGAAACGTTTAGAGAGCCCATATCAATGCATACACATAAAAAAATATATATTCGTGTATCTTGATACATTTTGTACGTGTGTACGTGAACGTGACAAGGAGGAGGCGTTATTTAAAAATCCCACATCACACCCTAGAATCATAGTTTCAGGAGCAAACATTTATTATCTTCTGTTCCTGCAGGCTTCACTTCTGCTTCTGCTGCTGCTGCTGCTCTAGATACAGATTGAACAAGGTAAGACTTTTGATTCTTAAACTGTGTTTTTACTTATTTTGCTATTATCAGCACATGTGATGTTTTACCAGCTTGAGTAAATATTTTATTTTGCTTTTTTGTTGTTTTTTGTTGTATTTTATGAGTTTAAATGTAACAAATTAATTATATGACTTTATTATAACAAAGATAAACAATTTACAGGTAAATGAAATAAACAGTAAGATTAAAACTATTGATTTAAATGTTTTTTTGCCATTTTTTGTTGTATTTTATGAGTTTAAATGTAACAAATTAAATATATGACTTTATTGTTGTATTTTATGAGTTTAAATGTAACAAATTAAATATATGACTTTATTATAACAAAGATAAACAATTTACAGGTAAATGAAATAAACAGTAAGATTAAAACTATTGATTTAAATGTTTTTTTGCTGCTATGAAGTTATTCTTTTAGTTGATGGGATTAACTCCTCCTTTTGTTAGAATTGATGAGGTGAGAGAACACATCACACCCTAGAATCATTGTTTCAGTAGCAAACATTTATTCTCTTCTGTGTTCCTGCAGGCTTCACTTCTGCTTCTGCTGCTGCTCAGTTATCTCTGCTGCTTGGATTGACTTCATCACAGAACCAGCTGAAGATCCACCCAGAACCAAAGCTATTTTTAATAGTTCTTCTTGTTCTCTGCTACTCTCACACTTTCTTTCTCAGTTGTATTATTCCTCTAACATTAACCTTTCCATCCCACATTCTGCTCAGGAAACACATTTTTCCTCCTGGACTTGTGAAGCTAATCATATTTGTCTCTTTTTAGGTTTACTCCTGTCTCAGAGTCATCTCCCAGACATGTCTTCCTCAAAGTAAGTGAATCAATATAACACATGTTATTACTCTGGCTTGAGGAGTAGCAACAAAGAAGGGAGACCACCAGGAAACAAGAATTAGCAGGAAATTATTTCAAAATAAAAGGTCAACCATTTGATCGTCACACACACAAAAAACAATGTTACTTTAAATGTTGAATTTGAAATAGTGTTAATGATATTATTTAGTCAATATTAGTGTACATTAGCATGAGTATTGTGGCTTCTCACACAGATCTGCTCTCAGTTGAAATGAAATCATTGAGTGTATCTTTCTCTTTTCAGGAAACCCAACAGACACTATCTCCTCTGCCCCGTTTGCTTTAAAACAAACGAATGCCTGTCCGTGCATCTCCGCCGTACCTGCATGAAGAATGGTACACCGGAAGCCATTAATGCAGTGATGGAGAAGGCCAAGAAAGAGGCCCACGAACTCCTGGTATCTGGCAGGATCTTTAACTACGGCCGACTTTGCCAGATCATGGCTGATCCAAATCCCCTCCAAAGGTGGGTGGAAAAGCCATTGTTCATGTTTCCTCTCTAGTAAACATAGTGTACATCATTTTACACAGAGTGCTTTTAATGAAAGATAAAAATAGTGCATAACAATGAGTACCTTATTCAGGTCCACTGGATAACATTTGTCTTTCTTCCTCTTTGTCATTGATAGGATGATTGAGGAGTTGCAGCGTCACCACATGGTAGTGACTGGTATCCCTCCAACTCTGCCCGTCCCAGTTCCAGGTCCATCAACCACACAGCAACCACAGAGTGCTGAGCCTGAGGAGAGCGAACCTGCATCTGACGTTGCTTCTGTGAGCAGTGGAGAGACCTTTCAATGGTGAGTCCCACCTTCATCTTTGTTTCCTTTGATATATGAACTACAAGAAGAATCATCTTCCTGCTTGTGTCTCTTCAACCTGGAACATAACAGGTCTTTTTAACAAAATGCATATCCCAAAATACAGTGTCCCAGACGTGCAGTGGCAGAGAAAAAACAGGAAGCTGATGGCAGACAAAGGCCTCTACCAGAAGCACTCCCTGGACCATCCTCTGCTAAAGGACTTTGCCACTTACCTGGAGAAGGAGCTCTGCAACGAGAACTTTAAACAGGAGGTGAGGACTACCATTATTATTATTATTATTATTATGCAAAGTTACAGCCGTAATGCCAATGTCTTACATTTTCACTCAAGCTGTGAAAACATCATATGTGCTGACTTTAGCGAAATGAGTGAAAACACAATAATTCTAATAATGTTTCACAATTGACAAAATTAGTCCCATAGTGTTAAAAATCTGCTAAAGTTATCCAAAAGCATCCAAATATCAGAATGTCATGTAACATGTTTTCTTTTTTTAGGTGGAAAATGTATCAAGGTACCTTTACTACGCTGACCCACAGACACCATCCCTGCGGTTTGTCATGGACAGAGAGAAGCTCCGGGCCTACATGTGTGAGCTCAGTGATGCAAAGCTGTCAAAACAAACACAGCTGAATTACTTGAAGAGCTTGAAAAGGTTAATAACATTTTTTTTAGTTTTTCCACATAATATCAACACTTTTGTAGACAATGGTGGTATTTTGCTTCAGTACATGTAAATACTTACAATCCTTGCACTTCCTCCAACAGATTCCTTTATTTCCACACGGTGAACACCAGCCTCAGTAGTGATGATCCAGAGCTCCATGCGCAGTGCAAGGGCTTTATGGAGTTCATTGGGTTGCGCCAGAAGGTTTGCTCAAAGCAAGTGAGCAAAGAGATCACCCAGAGGAGGTACGTTGAACTATTATATCAGTGAATTGGAATACAGAACAGATAAGTGAGCAATGTGTCTGATAATGTTATGATCATTCATTTTATTATTTTCCTCATAGGCACTCCCTGTTGACTGCACCCGATAATCTGACACCAGCAGAATGCTTGACATTGCTGAAGGTGGCCAAGAAGGACTTCCTGGCTGTTATCGGGAAGGTCTTTGAAGACAAGAACGCCGTGCTGGTGATGGCAGAGTGCAGCTTTGTGGTGCACTATCTACAGGCAGTGGTGATACTAAGACACCTCCAGCGACCTGGCGTGGTTGAACACATGACTGTGAGTATTATTGTGCTCTTTTTTGTCTTAATTGGTTCTAATATCTTTTGACATTTTGTAACCAAACAATATGCTATCCTTGATTTGCAGGTAAAGGAGTGGGTTTTAAGAGTATCGGACTCACGTGGCAACGCTGTCATCGGAGTGAAGGAGCACAAGACGGCAGCTCAGCAGGTGGCCACATTTGCCCTGTCTCAGGAAGAGGAGATGGTAGGTTCAAGTTCAAAGTTCAAGTTTCCTATGACAACCTATTCAAAGCAGAACTTAATCTTTATTGCTATTTTCCTCTGTCAACAGTGGTTTGATACATACTACACCAGGGTGCGGCCCCAGCTCCTCAACTCCAAGAAGAGGAAGAGAGACGATACAGAGGAAGAAGAGCGATTCTTCGTCTCCACGACGGGAATGCCCATCTATAATGCTTCCAATGACCTGAGCCGCCTGCACAGCAAGTAAGCAAACCACCATGATTAATTTCACCTCATATAGACTTCTACTCATAGCTGTCTTATGCCCCAGATAAGAAGTGTTTATACATCTCATTTTAATAAACTGTTTAAACTCTGATTTTAGATACAAACTTAAGCCAGTGACCAGCCAGACAGCACGTCATGTCTTTGAGACAGCCACTAAGTCTCTGTCAGAAGTCGAGAAGTCCCTGGTTGCTGACTACCTCACCCATTCAACTGCAACAGCTGAGAAACATTATCGGATGAGGCAGCCGGACAACGTTGGGTTGGCCTCTCATGTGTTAGCTAAGCTAGCTAGTGATTCGGGGTAAGCATGTTTCCACATTTATCAACACGATTAATAACATCTAATCTTATACCTGTTCTATAATAACCTTAATTCTTTATTTTTCTCTATAGTGCTGAGTCTGCTGGTGAGGGTACCAGTGCTGGCCATGGTCGTGTCCGTAGTGCCGCTCATTCTGCACAAGGTAATGTGCAAATGAGGAACTGTCTTTCGACTACGGTGTGAACAAGAGTTCTTTCGGTGGGGAGGGTGAAAACCTGGCTTGGCTCTCCTGAACACGTTGTGCTGGGCCATAGGCACTTTGACCCTGGGGTTGTCGCACTTAGACTGATGTACACCCTTCCAGTCTCTGCAGCAAAACATGGGAATGAGTGGGTTTTAGGGATTATATTATCTATTATACACAATCCACCATCTACACATAGCACCAATGGGCGTGCAATGGTAGGATGTCCACACAGACACAGTTGTGCCAGGTTGTAGACAACCTCCCACTTCTGACCCTCGTTGCATACCCATCATACTGCTCACACTGCTTCACACCACTTACACTGATGTACACCTCACACACTCATTCTCATGTTTTTACTGACTCATTGTGCTGTTTATATTGTAAATATTTTCTACTGTAAATAAAGTGCATGGTTTTTAACTTGAATTTGTGTGTTTGGTCTTTTCTCAACCAACTTAATAGTGTCTATGGAGCTATTTTTTTTTAAAGGGCCCTTAATGGCTTTTGTTTGTTTGCTGTTTTTTAGCTGCTTGAAAGGAAGGTTTTAACAAACTTAATGACTATTGTTCAGCTTGTTAATCAAGGCAATGAACTAAGATTAAGGAAGATGTCCAGTTGTCCTTAATGTTTCCTCTGAAATATACTGTATATCAAAAATAAAACGTTCCATCAGCACATGTGCTGATGGAATTTTAAATATGAAATATTGTTGTGCTTGATGCTAAAATTGGAAGCCTAACTGGTCAGTGATAAGAATAATGTCGACACCATTAATCAAACTTCATCAGACACTGTATGTACTGTATACAGCACCTGTGCTGATGAATTTTAAATATGAAATATTGTTGTGCTTGATGATAAAATTGAAAGCCTAACAGGTGAGTGGCCAGAGCGGTGGTCAAGATCGGTGAACGACAACCGAGATGGAGATTCTTCACGGCGGCATATATGCTGAAAAGTTAAAAAAGTGAATATAAATAAATATAAACCAATTAATTCTTGGCCTAAAGCTGTATGAATGCATATAAATGCATATGAATGCATTCAAGAGTTAATGTGCACGCTGGGGCCGTTGCTAGCACATGTGGGGACCATGGCAGGGCAGCTGGCAGGCAAATGAGCCGAGAGCTGCAGCACATTTGCACCATGGTCAAGCTCAACAGGGTCTTCTTTCCCCGCTGATTCTGCCAAGCCCGTTCCCTTGGCTGTGGTTTCGCTAGATAGTGGGTAGGGACAGTGGGAATCTCGTTCATCCATTCATGCGCGTCACTAATTAGATGACGAGGCATTTGGCTACCTTAAGAGAGTCATAGTTACTCCCGCCGTTTACCCGCGCTTCATTGAATTTCTTCACTTTGACATTCAGAGCACTGGGCAGAAATCACATCGCGTCAACACCCGCCGCGGGCCTTCGTGATGCTTTGTTTTAATTAAACAGTCGGATTCCCCTGGTCCGCACCAGTTGTAAGTCAGCTGCTAGGCGCCAGCCGAGGCACCGCAGCTGGGGAGATCCGCGAGAAGTGCCCGGCGCGCGTCCAGAGTCGCCGCCGCCGGCCGCCGAGACCCGGCCCCCTCCGCCGACCCGCCTTCCGCCCGGCACCGGACACCGCCCCGCGCACGCCGGGTCGCCCTTCCCCCGTCCGCCCCGACCCCCGGTTCACATTGATCCTTTGCAGACGCTGCCTTGCTCCCTCACACAAAGTGCGCCTGCGCTCACAATTGCTGCTGCTTCCGCCACCTTCCCTCTGCACTGATCAAACTGTACGCCTGTGTTTTTCAACCTTGGGGCCGTGTACCCACGCGTGGTGGCCTGAAATGTCTAGTAATTGAAAAAAATAAAAAATAAATAAACATTTAAAAAATGCTGGTTAAAAACATTTTTATTTATTTTTTTTGTCATTTTTAAGATATTATTGTTTTTCAAATTTAAACACCATCACACATTCTCAAACAACTGTATTCTATATGTTCACTGCCTCAAATATAACTGTAGTTAAAAAACAAAAAGTGAAGTAAAAATGAAATCAATAATATTTATCTTTTAACTAAAAATAAAAATACTATATTTGAATTTTTTTAGATTATTATTCGTTTTCAAAATAAAACACAATTTCAAAAAACTTTATTCAATACGTTCACTTCCTCAAACCAATTTAGTTCAAAAATACAGTAGAAAACATTGATAATTAAATAGTTAATTAATAGAATACATAATAATCAAATAATATTTTTTGTAAGTTTTTAGATCAATATTCATTTTTAAATTAAAACACCATCAATAAATTCGTACAACTTTATTTTAAACTTTTATGTCCTCGAATATAAATGTAACTTAATAGGAAATAAAGTATACAAATGTTATCATCAAATAGTTAATTCATTAAAAAAGGGGAAAAAAAATCTACATTTGTAATTGTTTAGATTTATATTCATTTTCAAATTAAAACACCATCACACAATCTCAATAAATTGCAATCTATAAGTGCACGTCCTCAAACATAAATTTAGATTAAAAAATACAGTTAACATTTTTTATAATATAATGATAATTAAAAAAATATTATTTTTATAATTTTTCAAGATATTACTATTATAAAAATTAAATCATTCGAAAATAAATTGTTAAATTGAAATAAAAATCCAATTTTTGTAATTTTAATATTACTATTGTTTTTCAAATGGTCTTTTTTTCATTTCCCGTTTTTCAGACATGTACTTTTGCAGTCCATCTGTATATTTTCGCCTTCATTTTGTGTACGTCATAGTGAGTTTGTATGTTTTGGAGTTGTTTTGTGTAAATATTTTCTGGATCATTTTGTGCGCTTACTGTTGGGGGTGCACAAAGTCAGTCCGTGGGCCACCAGTTGCCCATGTCTGCTATAATGGGTGACGTGTAAATATATTTTGTGCATGCGTGCGTTGAAAATAACACTGATAAAAAAATTTTTTGGAGTAAAGTGGCGATGGCTCCCCCCTGTGGAGGTTTGAATTCGAAGCGAGCAAAACTTAGAGCACCAAATTGTGCAACATAAAATCCTAATCTATGTTCAATTGCCTTTGAATCGATATATCACAAAACTATTTCCCCATAAATTTGGAAATTTACAGAAATAGAGGTGGGCCCCTGGGATCCATTTAAAAAAAGAAAAAAGGGCTCTGAGCGTCTCATCAGAAGAAGAAGAACAAAGTGAGTGGCGTTTTGAGTCCGGACTTATAAAAATCAGTCTTTCGGTCAGTTTTGTAACCAGTGGATGGCGGTAATGCGCCTGAGTGCAAACTGCCAATAAATCCCAAAAAGAAGAAGAAACTTCAATTCACTTCAAGCTCTGACGTGCACCGCCACCGCCCCCTTCACACACCGCCGTCTGTCTGTCTGTGTGTGTGTGAGGTGATCGTCACGGCTACCTGAAGCTGCAATACATCATGGACCGTGACTTGGTTAAAACCAGACAACCATCCAACAAAGGGAACACATTCAAGTTCCTCCGTCATGTCCACCCAAAGTTCCACAAACACGGGGACAGAGATGAAGCTGTAGCAACGATTATGAACTGGAAACTCAACTAAAGCTAACTTTGCTAAGCTAACACACCGACACACAGACTGGGCTAAGAGCTAATGCTAACCACTCCAAATAAGGAACAGACCAAATAAAAAGAACACTTCTTAATGTCATAAAACCACAACCAGCCACCGATTTGTTAATGGTCAGATTTAACACTTGTATGTGTAGCGGGTCCCGGTCTGGTCTCCGCTAGCAGATGTATAGATAATTCTCCTGAGTGGAGTGCTGTAAGTGTAGGGAAGACACAGCAAAGCCTGACACATGTGACTCTTTCTCCATTCAGTTGGATCACATTTATTTACACATTCAAATAAACCCCTTTCTGCATTTATGAATTATTCTTATTATTTCTGCTTGCAATGAAGCACTGTTATAACCACAGATGTTATTGTTTACACAAAATGTCCATTTTACATATTTTCACAAAAATATAAAATTCAGGATAAAACCAAAAATCAACATATTTCTTCACAATCATGTCATCGAACTGTATCACCAATCATTTATATATTCTTGTTTAAACACCTTGTTTTTAACCTCTTAATTAAGAGAGTACATTTTGTCATAACTAAACATATTTTAAGTATTTACTTAATGAAATAGAATAACCTTACATGCAGTTATTGATTTACACACACACCATTAACTAACCAACTTATTAACAATCAGAAACATGACTAACTCCTGGCTTGTCACCAAACCCAAGAACTCTAACCACACCAACAGTCTCAGTTTAAGTACAGGCCCTAAACCTAGGCTTCAG
>NW_021145195.1:638551-686018 GCF_900634775.1 Gouania willdenowi | reverse complement strand
AATCTCACCGAGAACGTGCTGCTTGCGCAGTTTCATCTGAGCCTTCAACCATCTCTCATAGAGGACTCGTTGGTCGTCAGCGGAGAACTTTTTGCGCTCAGCCTTGCTCGGCACAACCCCATCCAGAGTCACCGGGTGACTTTCCACAAGTCTGTCGTAAGCTGCCTGGACATCCATTTGCACATTACCTTGTGCAGAATGAGCGGCACTACGGACACGACCATGGCCAGCACTGGTACCCTCACCAGCAGACTCAGCACTATAGAGAAAAATAAAGAATTAAGGTTATTATAGAACAGGTATAAGATTAGATGTTATTAATCTTGTTGATAAATGTGGAAACATGCTTACCCCGAATCACTAGCTAGCTTAGCTAACACATGAGAGGCCAACCCAACGTTGTCCGGCTGCCTCATCCGATAATGTTTCTCAGCTGTTGCAGTTGAATGGGTGAGGTAGTCAGCAACCAGGGACTTCTCGACTTCTGACAGAGACTTAGTGGCTGTCTCAAAGACATGACGTGCTGTCTGGCTGGTCACTGGCTTAAGTTTGTATCTAAAATCAGAGTTTAAACAGTTTATTAAAATGAGATGTATAAACACTTCTTATCTGGGGCATAAGACAGCTATGAGTAGAAGTCTATATGAGGTGAAATTAATCATGGTGGTTTGCTTACTTGCTGTGCAGGCGGCTCAGGTCATTGGAAGCATTATAGATGGGCATTCCCGTCGTGGAGACGAAGAATCGCTCTTCTTCCTCTGTATCGTCTCTCTTCCTCTTCTTGGAGTTGAGGAGCTGGGGCCGCACCCTGGGGTAGTATGTATCAAACCACTGTTGACAGAGGAAAATAGCAATAAAGATTAAGTTCTGCTTTGAATAGGTTGTCATAGGAAACTTGAACTTTGAACTTGAACCTACCATCTCCTCTTCCTGAGACAGGGCAAATGTGGCCACCTGCTGAGCTGCCGTCTTGTGCTCCTTCACTCCGATGACAGCGTTGCCACGTGAGTCCGATACTCTTAAAACCCACTCCTTTACCTGCAAATCAAGGATAGCATATTGTTTGGTTACAAAATGTCAAAAGATATTAGAACCAATTAAGACAAAAAAGAGCACAATAATACTCACAGTCATGTGTTCAACCACGCCAGGTCGCTGGAGGTGTCTTAGTATCACCACTGCCTGTAGATAGTGCACCACAAAGCTGCACTCTGCCATCACCAGCACAGCGTTCTTGTCTTCAAAGACCTTCCCGATAACAGCCAGGAAGTCCTTCTTGGCCACCTTCAGCAATGTCAAGCATTCTGCTGGTGTCAGATTATCGGGTGCAGTCAACAGGGAGTGCCTATGAGGAAAATAATAAAATGAATGATCATAACATTATCAGACACATTGCTCACTTATCTGTTCTGTATTCCAATTCACTGATATAATAGTTCAACGTACCTCCTCTGGGTGATCTCTTTGCTCACTTGCTTTGAGCAAACCTTCTGGCGCAACCCAATGAACTCCATAAAGCCCTTGCACTGCGCATGGAGCTCTGGATCATCACTACTGAGGCTGGTGTTCACCGTGTGGAAATAAAGGAATCTGTTGGAGGAAGTGCAAGGATTGTAAGTATTTACATGTACTGAAGCAAAATACCACCATTGTCTACAAAAGTGTTGATATTATGTGGAAAAACTAAAAAAAATGTTATTAACCTTTTCAAGCTCTTCAAGTAATTCAGCTGTGTTTGTTTTGACAGCTTTGCATCACTGAGCTCACACATGTAGGCCCGGAGCTTCTCTCTGTCCATGACAAACCGCAGGGATGGTGTCTGTGGGTCAGCGTAGTAAAGGTACCTTGATACATTTTCCACCTAAAAAAGAAAACATGTTACATGACATTCTGATATTTGGATGCTTTTGGATAACTTTAGCAGATTTTTAACACTATGGGACTAATTTTGTCAATTGTGAAACATTATTAGAATTATTGTGTTTTCACTCATTTTGCTAAAGTCAGCACAAATGATGTTTTCACAGCTTGAGTGAAAATGTAAGACATTGGCATTACGGCTGTAACTTTGCATAATAATAATAATGGTAGTCCTCACCTCCTGTTTAAAGTTCTCGTTGCAGAGCTCCTTCTCCAGGTAAGTGGCAAAGTCCTTTAGCAGAGGATGGTCCAGGGAGTGCTTCTGGTAGAGGCCTTTGTCTGCCATCAGCTTCCTGTTTTTTCTCTGCCACTGCACGTCTGGGACACTGTATTTTGGGATATGCATTTTGTTAAAAAGACCTGTTATGTTCCAGGTTGAAGAGACACAAGCAGGAAGATGATTCTTCTTGTAGTTCATATATCAAAGGAAACAAAGATGAAGGTGGGACTCACCATTGAAAGGTCTCTCCACTGCTCACAGAAGCAACGTCAGATGCAGGTTCGCTCTCCTCAGGCTCAGCACTCTGTGGTTGCTGTGTGGTTGATGGACCTGGAACTGGGACGGGCAGAGTTGGAGGGATACCAGTCACTACCATGTGGTGACGCTGCAACTCCTCAATCATCCTATCAATGACAAAGAGGAAGAAAGACAAATGTTATCCAGTGGACCTGAATAAGGTACTCATTGTTATGCACTATTTTTATCTTTCATTAAAAGCACTCTGTGTAAAATGATGTACACTATGTTTACTAGAGAGGAAACATGAACAATGGCTTTTCCACCCACCTTTGGAGGGGATTTGGATCAGCCATGATCTGGCAAAGTCGGCCGTAGTTAAAGATCCTGCCAGATACCAGGAGTTCGTGGGCCTCTTTCTTGGCCTTCTCCATCACTGCATTAATGGCTTCCGGTGTACCATTCTTCATGCAGGTACGGCGGAGATGCACGGACAGGCATTCGTTTGTTTTAAAGCAAACGGGGCAGAGGAGATAGTGTCTGTTGGGTTTCCTGAAAAGAGAAAGATACACTCAATGATTTCATTTCAACTGAGAGCAGATCTGTGTGAGAAGCCACAATACTCATGCTAATGTACACTAATATTGACTAAATAATATCATTAACACTATTTCAAATTCAACATTTAAAGTAACATTGTTTTTTGTGTGTGTGACGATCAAATGGTTGACCTTTTATTTTGAAATAATTTCCTGCTAATTCTTGTTTCCTGGTGGTCTCCCTTCTTTGTTGCTACTCCTCAAGCCAGAGTAATAACATGTGTTATATTGATTCACTTACTTTGAGGAAGACATGTCTGGGAGATGACTCTGAGACAGGAGTAAACCTAAAAAGAGACAAATATGATTAGCTTCACAAGTCCAGGAGGAAAAATGTGTTTCCTGAGCAGAATGTGGGATGGAAAGGTTAATGTTAGAGGAATAATACAACTGAGAAAGAAAGTGTGAGAGTAGCAGAGAACAAGAAGAACTATTAAAAATAGCTTTGGTTCTGGGTGGATCTTCAGCTGGTTCTGTGATGAAGTCAATCCAAGCAGCAGAGATAACTGAGCAGCAGCAGAAGCAGAAGTGAAGCCTGCAGGAACACAGAAGAGAATAAATGTTTGCTACTGAAACAATGATTCTAGGGTGTGATGTGTTCTCTCACCTCATCAATTCTAACAAAAGGAGGAGTTAATCCCATCAACTAAAAGAATAACTTCATAGCAGCAAAAAACATTTAAATCAATAGTTTTAATCTTACTGTTTATTTCATTTACCTGTAAATTGTTTATCTTTGTTATAATAAAGTCATATAATTATGTTTACAATATTTGTTATAATAAAGTCATATAATTAATTTGTTACATTTAAACTCATAAAATACAACAAAAAACAACAAAAAAGCAAAATAAAATATTTACTCAAGCTGGTAAAACATCACATGTGCTGATAATAGCAAAATAAGTAAAAACACAGTTTAAGAATCAAAAGTCTTACCTTGTTCAATCTGTATCTAGAGCAGCAGCAGAAGCAGAAGTGAAGCCTGCAGGAACAGAAGATAATAAATGTTTGCTACTGAAACTATGATTCTAGGGTGTGATGTGGGATTTTTAAATAACGCCTCCTCCTTGTCACGTTCACGTACACACGTACAAAATGTATCAAGATACACGAATATATATTTTTTTATGTGTATGCATTGATATGGGCTCTCTAAACGTTTTATATGACTGATAAAATAATATATTTACGTAGCATGACCATATGTTTACTTTCACGTCAGGTTTTGCGCGTAAAGTTAATTAGGATGCGCAGGTTTCCTACGGACTATGAACGTCTCACTGTGATTACTTTAATTTACTGTAACTCCGCCAATACTTGCTCTATCGGGACAAATCGAACAATTTTTGAATGCAAAAAAGTTGCTATTTGGAGTTTTTAGTTACTTGTTATTATCTTAATGCTGAACCCAAATATTACACTGTTGAGGCCACTTTAAAGGAAAAATACTTTGTGAGTTATTTTGGTTTTAGATTGTTTGAGGTAAGATCACGAGCAGTTAGCATAAAGGCTGTCAAAAATTCAATTACTAGTGAATTACGACAAAAAAAAAAAAAAAACACACACAAACACATATTTCAGCTAGACAGCATGAAGACGTAGGTAATTTAATTTTTACAATCATTTATTGGCTCCTCAAGTGACAACGCTCTTGCTAGGCTATTGGTATTGCAAGGCTAATGCTAATGATAGTCAATGTTAATGCTAGGCTAATATTATTATTATTATTATTATTAATAATATTAATAATAATACATTTTATTTATATAGCGCTTTTTCTGTGCTCAAAGACGTTTTACAGGGATAAAAAACGCAGTGCGTAAACAATAGGTAAAAATACTGAGGCATAGAAGCAAAAGTAAAAAGACAATGTAATAAACAATAGATAAACTACAAGATAAAATGGCTACACATTAAAAGCAAGTCCAGAATAAGTGTGTTTAGAGGTGTTTTCTGAAGGTGAAAAGGTCCATGTGTAGCCTATGTGGTCTTATTGATCGATTTCACCAAAATCCTGTGGCCTTGATTTAAAAAAAAGGTGTATTTGGTTTTATGGTTTTATTTTGAAATGTTTTATCTGAAGACTTTTATTTTGGCGGTGACTCTACTTCCTGTGAGTTCGTGGGTCCTACCTTAGTTCTGTGAGGAAGTGGTCAGGAGGTAAGCAGCTGTATCAGCTCCCCTGGTTGAAATGTTAGTTTTCAACAAATACTTTATTTAGGTTATATTTAAACATTGTTTATACTTTATAAGGCCTTTGCCATCATTTATGTTAGTAGTTTATGGGTGAAATTGCGTTTTTTAATGTTAGTACAGCACTTAGAAAAGTTTCCTGTTAGCACGTGTATGTAAGCTCACTAGTGCAGTCTCACATGTCTGTGGCACCTCTTCCTTTGTTTTTTTTGCAGATTTCTGTGGGATGTGAAATGTGGAGTGGCTGTACTGATGTTATTTTGTTTCACACAGGTGTGTAGACAATATATTGTACACTACATGTGTTATTTATTTTATTTTGATTCATGTGATGTGTATCTTTTGTGAATTATTCATTGTTCGTGCAAAAATGTGAAATTGCTAGGATGGGAGGAATTTATTTGTAAATTATTCAACCGTGTTTTTGGCAAATTGATAAATTAGTAAAAATCTCAGTTCAGTGAGGAAGTAGTCAGGAGATTTCTGTGGGATGTGAAATGTGGAGTGGCTGTACTGATGTTATTTTGTTTCACACAGTAAATCACCTTCCGGAATGGCAAACCCCTGTGTGTGGCTCAGCTCATTAATTCATTCAACACAACGCAGAAGGATTCTAGTCGACTAGTGCAGACATGCCGGCTACAGTGGTGCCGTGACCCGGATTCACATCGCTCAGCCCTTTATCGTGGTTCTTGGAGCAGTGGATCAACGCCAGCTCGGTCACCGGAGGTTGCTGTCATCACGTCGAGAGTCCGGGGGTTTGGTTTTTTTTAGAAAAAAAAAAAAAGACATTCATACACACAGCTGAAATATCATCAGATCGGTTTTGCTTAAAGGTTCAACCTTCCCTTTTGTGAACTACCAAACACTTGAAAGCAAAATGACATTTATTGTGGATGAAGGGGAAAGACAAAAAGTTCCCACAGAGGTATTTTCTTTTGGTAGGGGTAGAGGTAGACCCAGAGTTGAGTTACTACAAACTCCAGTGAGAGGTGCAAATAATGTGAATTCACCTGCATTTTGTTCTACCCGCATACTTGAGAATGTATCTGTTAATACAAGTTTCTGTACACTCTGCCATGCGTGGCCCCATGGTCTCCTCCTGGTCTTAACTTCTCCTCTGGTTTGAAGTCTTTCTCTGTATGGTACTGGTCTGAAGTCCTGGTCTGGTTCTGGTTCTGTAGGAGTCTCTAAAGAGACTTTTCTGTGGGTCTGGTAAACGTTTTCTCTGCTCAAAGCTCTCCGCACGTCTGTCTCCGTCTCTCGCTGCTCGCAGACTAACTGAAAATCAGCAGGTGATTTTTAAATAACGCCTCCTCCTTGTCACGTTCACGTACACACGTACAAAATGTATCAAGATACACGATTATATATTTTTTTTATGTGTATGCATTGATATGGGCTCTCTAAACGTTTTATATGACTGATAAAATAATATATTTACGTAGCATGACCATATGTTTACTTTCACGTCAGGTTTTGCGCGTAAAGTTAATTAGGATGCGCAGGTTTCCTACAGACTTTGAACGTCTCACTGTGATTACTTTAATTTACTGTAACTCCGCCAATAATTGCTCTATCGGGACAATTTATGTATTTTTCTGTTTTTTGGATTCATTTTGTTTTTTATGTCATTTTGTGTGTTCATCGAGTCATTCTGTAGCATTTGCTGTTATTGTCATTTTTTTGTTGTCATTTTGTGGATATTTCGGTTTTTGTAGTCATTTTGTGTGCTTTGACCTTTGCTCAAGGTCATATTTAAGGTCAAGGTCAGTCTTCTGTTTTTCCTGCATTATATAACTTGTCAACAAATCCAGATACAGGTTGTTATTTTTGCCAATTGTTAATTGCCAAATACATATTCGCCTTTCAAATACAGGTCTTGTCTAGTTTAAACTTATTTTTGTAGTCATTTTGTGTTTTTCTGTTTTGTTTTTTTTTGTGATTTCGTATGTCTTTGTAGTGGGTTGATTGGCTGATTTTTATTGTCATTTTGTGAATTTTTATTGTCCTTTTTTAAAGTTTTAGAGTCATTTTGTGTAATTTTGTGTTGCTGTGGTTTATGTTATTTTGTAGAGTTACTTTGGGTCTGCACAAAATTATACTGAAGGCCACATGTGGCCCCTGAGCCACAAGTTGCCCTTGTCAGTGTTAGAAGCACTGTGGACCTTTTTTGTTTGACACTTTGAAACACTTTCTATTAAGAAACGTATATATAGTATCTCTCTCGTTGATGAGGTTCATGTGTTTTTTTTTTTTTTACAGAATCATTGCAAACCTTTGAGGATATAATGAGATCTGCTGTCATCTAGTGCATTTCATGAGAAATTACAGTATTTATAACAACAACAAAACCTACCAACAGGACTTTTGTGTTCTATTACTTGAAGGTGAAAAAAGATGTAGGTAAATTTGTGTGTCATCTTTCTTAATGTACATATCACAGCAGGATGAATGAAACTTGAAATAAACATATTCCTGTGAAAATATATTTTTGGCTAAAAAAAAAGGAAACATTTACAACTTTTTTTTTTTAAACACAGAAAAAATGTGTTTCTGCGTATGAAATAAATCCTGAAACAGAAGAAATCCAACACAAAGTCAAATATGATAAATCAATAACTTTTTGGGCTCATTTAAAGTAAAAAGAAGCAAAACGGCACAAGTTTAAATTCTTAGTTTAAACTACATTAAACCATGTAAAGTTATTAAAAAATAAAATACCAAGACTAAAAGAAAATGATTTTTTTAACAATCTAAACAGAACAAGAAACAAGCCTTTGCCATATTTTAAACCAACTAAATTATTTTAAACAAGCTAACAACAACTAACATCCTGAAGGGCTAAAGTGGCTTGATTATTTGAAAATGATATTTAAAAAAATACAGTAAAAAAATATTTACTCCTAATAGATGTTTCTGCTTTTGGTATTCATTTATTTACTAGTTTTTTTTTCTGTAAGAGCCCTTGAAACAACAAATATATAAGACAGAACATAAAACATCCTATAGTAGACTGAATATGAACATATACTGTATATATAAATATAAAACATAATCAGGGTTCCCACCAGGAATTGTTCACAGCATGGGGTAACATTTTGAAATGTACAACTCTTTGAGGGCCAAATTTAGTGAAGTAAAGCTTTGTTACTGCCTCACTTTAAAGCCTAAAGTTATTTGTTAGTATAAGGGTTAGAATCATATAAGTTTCTATCTCCTCCTACTCCTTTTTGAACATGTACAGGCTTCACGTGCAGGATTTTAATCATTTATTCTCACTTTGCTTTGTTTGATTGTTTTCTAAATTACTATTATTAGCATTTTCATTGTAGTAAATACACTGTTGTTTTGTTTATGTTCAAAATTAAATTAAATCAAATGAATTGGTGAGGGTTCATGGATGAATGTAGTTAGAGTTAAGCCTGGTATACGTACTCCACTAATAAATACTCACAGACACTGTATAGACAAGAAATAACATTTTATTATACTGTACAATATATATATGTATGTAGTTATGCTTAGCACACATAACTACACACATGAACGAGTGCATTCATTTATAAACCATTACATGTGTGCAGATGTCCACGTCACACCTACTGGGAGAGCACTGGGAACCATTAGATTGTAAAGGATCAATAAATAATCATGAACCATGACAAAAACCTGGTGTAAAATAATAGTAATAGTCAATAATAATAATACATTAGCAATTTATTGATGGAAATTGGCTCAAGTTAAGCCAAAAAAATGCATGAAATTTGGGTTGGGATGTATGCATCATACTGTTGAGAAAAGGAAAAATCTAAATGTCATATTCCATAAATCATCTTCTCCATGTGTGAGCTGTGTCAGTCTGTACGAAGAACTGATGAAGAAACATCCCAGTGATGAAGATGAGCTTGGATTCAGATGGAAAGTGAGTTGAAAATTCAACAGTTTTTTGTAGAAAGTTGAAACCAAAGCAGTCTGTGTAAACACTGCAGTGCTGGTGACGAACATCTGGAACTGTCGGATTCTCCTCTGAAGCAAAACTCTGCAATCAAACAAGACAATTGACAGTCATTAGTATCAAAATCATCTTTATTTTTACATTAAACACGTATTCAGATTCTTTCTGTGTAAATGAGAGGCTTTACTTACATTGATTGTTTTGGTGAATAGAAGTCTTTCTGTCCTCTGGTAATGTTTCCTCCTCAGGATGCTGTGGATGCTGGTGCTCCTGTCTGACATTTTACAGGTATTAGTATAGCGTAACATCTACCTATTTTTTTTTTTTTTATTAAACGTGTAGTATTTTTGCTTACATTGTTTTGGTGAATAGAAGTCTCTGTCCTCTGTTGATGTTTCCTCCTCAGGATGCTGTGGATACTGGTGCTCCTGTCCTCCATCTTCATCCTCCTCCTCCATCAGTAGATGCCGTTGTTCCAGTCCAACATTTTACAGGCATTAGTATAAAGTCACCTCTATTTTTACATTAAACATTAGTTCAGTGTCTTTCTGTGCCAATGAGAGGCTTTACTTACATTAATTGTTTTGATTGTTTTGCTTTCTGTTGATGTTTCCTCCTCAGGCAGCTGTGGATACTGGTGCTAATGTCCTCCATCTTCTTCATCCTCCTCCTCCATCAGTGGATGTTGGCACTCCTGTCTGACATTTTACAGGCATTAGTATAGCGTAATGTCTACATATTATTTTTTATTAAACGTGTAGTATTTTTGCTTACATTGTTTTGGTGAATAGAAGTCTTTCTGTCCCCTGTTGATGTTTCCTCAGGATGCTGTGGATACTGGTGCTCCTGTCCTCCATCTTCATCATCCTCCTCCTCCATCAGTGGATGCTGTTGTTCCAGTCCAACATTTTACAGGCATTAGTATAAAATCACCTCTATTTTTACATTAAACATTACTTCAGTGTCTTTCTGTGCTAATGAGAGACTTTACTTACATTAATTGTTTTGCTTTCTGTTGATGTTTCCTCCTCAAGCAGCTGTGGATGCTGGTGCTCCTGTTTAACATTTTACAAGCATTATTATAAAGTCAAGTTTATTTTTACAGTAAAGGTGTGTTCAGTATTTTTACTTACATTGTTGTGGTTGATAAAGAAGTCTTCTTTAGTCTCTGTCCTCTGTTGATGTCTCCTCCTGTCCTCACTTGCTGGGATTAAAAAGGTTATCTCTAATTTTTAACTCTAACCTAACTCAACCTAATATATTATGCATGTTTTCATAACAGTGACAGGACAACCACTCCAACTGTGGCCTGTCATAAAGAAACAAAAAATAAAATCCTTACCATTAAAAAAGTCCCGGTACCAGTCGTTGCCTGGGACATCAGTCGTCTCGCAAGACGCAAAGGCCAACTTACCTGAAACAAGGAAGCCGGGTACAAACGGGGAACTCTGCTCATAGATGGAGAGGAGCAGGAAAAGGAAAAGTACAGATGACTCTAAGATGAGTCAGAGCTGTCGTCCCGTCTCGGCCTCTTCGTCCCAGGCTCACAGTGACTGTCAGAGTCGGACGATGCAGGTTCCTCAGAACCGTCTACGTACCTCTTCCTGGAGACACTGCGTCCAAGTGGTGACTCCTGGGAATACTCACCTTCACCTTCAGAGTCACTGGAGGCTGAGGAAGCAGACTCCTCAGGGGTCTCCCAGCCAGGGGTCACCTCGTCGAAGTAGAACGCAGTCCACTCAGGAAGCTCCTCCTCAGGGGCGTCTGTGTCTTCTGGTTCTTCAAGGTCTTCTGGTTCTTCAAGGTCTTCTGGTTCTTCAAGGTCTTCTGGTTCTTCAAGGTCTTCTGCTGCTTCTGGAGTCAAGTACCAGGTCGGGAGCAAACCCAGAAGTTCGGCCCAGCCTGGGACCAAACCCGGAGGTTCTGCCCAGTCTGGGACCGAACCCGGAGGTTCAGGCAAACCTGGGACCAAACCCGGAGGTCCTGCCCAGCTCTGGACCCAGCCTTGCGTTCCAGCGCTGTCAGGGAAAAAACCTAAAACTAAAAAGTAATTTAATGAATAAAGAAATAGGTTAGTATACAGTGATTTAAAAATATATATAATTTCATCACATTACAAATATCAAATCTTTAGATTAAACATTACCAACATTATTCAAATGAATCACAGAAAAATTCAAACACAAACAATGCAAACTACATTTCACCCAGTCTAACTGAACATCACTGGCTGCTAAAAATAAACAAAAACACACAAAAAACAATCAATTTTCTAATATTTATAAAGTATGAAATAAAATACACATTTCTAATCAAATCTACCTCAGATCAGGACTTAAATATTTTTTACTTTTTCACTAAATACACCTCTGCAGCCCAAACGCTCACTTCAGAGTAAAATTATCACTAAATCTATCAGCATTTCTTAATTTTCATTGAGTTAACACAGTTTTCTGAACGCCTATACATGTTTATTTTTAATTATTCGACCGTTTTTAAACCTAAACCTGTGTAAAGTTTAAACCAAACGTCTCAGGCCACAAACCTAATTTAAAGACACAAACCTCACGATTAAATGATACAATGTTTAGGCTCCATCATGTTTAATGCTAATGATTAAAGTAGGTTTATCAGATGAGAATAATTCAACATGACTTACACTCTGGACACTCTGCCATGCGTGGCCCCATGGTCTCCTCCTGGTCTTAACTTGTCCTCTGGTTTGAAGTCCTTCTCTGTCTGGTACGGGTCTGAAGTCCTGGTCTGGTTCTGGTTCTGTAGGAGTCTCTAAAGAGACTTTTCTGTGGGTCTGGTAAACGTTTTCTCTGCTCAAAGCTCTCCGCACGTCTGTCTCCGTCTCTCGCTGCTCGCAGACTAACTGAAAATCAGCAGGTGATTTTTAAATAACGCCTCCTCCTTGTCACGTTCACGTACACACGTACAAAATGTATCAAGATACACGAATATATATTTTTTTATGTGTATGCATTGATATGGGCTCTCTAAACGTTTTATATGACTGATAAAATAATATATTTACGTAGCATGACCATATGTTTACTTTCACGTCAGGTTTTGCGCGTAAAGTTAATTAGGATGCGCAGGTTTCCTACGGACTATGAACGTCTCACTGTGATTACTTTAATTTACTGTAACTCCGCCAATACTTGCTCTATCGGGACAAATCGAACAATTTTTGAACGCAAAAAAGTTGCTATTTGGAGTTTTTAGTTACTTGTTATTATCTTAATGCTGAACCCAAATATTACACTGTTGAGGCCACTTTAAAGGGAAAAGACTATGTGAGTTAATTAGGTTTTAGATTGTTTGAGGTAAGATCACGAGCAGTTAGCATAAATGCTGTCAAAAATTCAATTACTAGTGAATTACGACAAAAAAAAAAAAAAAAAAAAACACACACACAAACACATATTTCAGCTAGACAGCATGAAGACGTAATTTAATTTTTACAATCATTTATTGGCTCCTCAAGTGACAATGCTCTTGCTAGGCTATTGGTATTGCAAGGCTAATGCTAATGATAGTCAATGTTAATGCTAGGCTAATGCTATTATTATTATTATTATTATTATTATTATTATTAATAATAATAATAATACATTTTATTTATATAGCGCTTTTTCTGTGCTCAAAGACGTTTTACAGGGATAAAAAACGCAGTGCGTAAACAATAGGTAAAAATACTGAGGCATAGAAGCAAAAGTAAAAAGACAATGTAATAAACAATAGATAAACTACAAGATAAAATGGCTACACATTAAAAGCAAGTCCAGAATAAGTGTGTTTAGAGGTGTTTTCTGAAGGTGAAAAGGTCCATGTGTAGCCTATGTGGTCTTATTGATCGATTTCACCAAAATCCTGTGGCCTTGATTAAAAAAAAGGTGTATTTGGTTTTATGGTTTTATTTTGAAATGTTTTATCTGAAGACTTTTATTTTGGCGGTGACTCTACTTCCTGTGAGTTCGTGGGTCCTACCTTAGTTCTGTGAGGAAGCAGTCAGGAGGTAAGCAGCTGTATCAGCTCCCCTGGTTGAAATGTTAGTTTTCAACAAATACTTTATTTAGGTTATATTTTAACATTTTTTATATTTTATAAGGCCTTTGCCATCATTTATGTTAGTAGTTTATGGGTGAAATTGCGTTTTTTAATGTTAGTACAGCACTTAGAAAAGTTTCCTGTTAGCACGTGTATGTAAGCTCACTAGTGCAGTCTCACATGTCTGTGGCACCTCTTCCTTTGTTTTTTTTGCAGATTTCTGTGGGATGTGAAATGTGGAGTGGCTGTACTGATGTTATTTTGTTTCACACAGTAAATCACCTTCCGGAATGGCAAACCCCTGTGTGTGGCTCAGCTCATTAATTCATTCAACACAACAGACAACAGAAATGCACAAAACTACATAAAAAAAAAACGAAACACAAATTGACTCCAGAATAACACTACAATGGCAACAACAAACAATAATTAAAACAAAAAATACAAAAATGAGTAAAAAAAACCCCAACACATTCATCATGCGCATGTCTCATAGAATTAAACCAGGGAAATTGCACATGTTATTTTACTTTGCACCTGCAAATAAGCCCCTTAATAATGCGACAGAGTATGTTATTATTATGCCCGTAATTGGCAACTCTCCTTAAGCGCCCACTATATGAATGCATACTTCCTACAGGCACAGTACGAGTTCTTTAAATTATTATTAGTGTTATTATATGTAATTCATTCATTTCCTCATTTGAAAAGAAATTATTTTCTAAAAAAAAATAGCACATGAAAAGCAAAAATAACTCCATTAGTGTTTTTACTGTTGCTGAATCTTGTTTCATTTATCTGATAATGAGTTACATAAAGTTATTATTGATAAATATTTCTCTGATTTCCTATAATTGAACCAGATCAATCTGATGATTTAATCATTCAGTATATTTAGGTGTAATAATCTCAATAGTTACATTAATCTAATGGGACCAGCTTTGTCTGTGAACACGTGAAATATAATTAAAAAATATTGCGTTTCACAAATTGGGACAGATTAATAGTGACATTAGTATTCATGCTAACATTTATTTCACACAACATGTGACATGTTAGTTTTTATCCTTCCATATGTGATACTCACAAAATGAGTGTTTTGTTGAGATGTTTTTATTTTGGTTTCCTTCCCATGCAAAGTCAATTTAAGTTTATTGTAGTTGCAATGTTTCATTTTACTTTACCATGTCATGCTGTGAAACGGACACTAGATGGCGACACTAACCTGAAACGTAAGCGGTGCGCACCGGACGTGCCTCATAATCCAACTGAATGGAGAAAGAGTCACATGTGTCCGGCTTTGCTGTGTCTTCCCTACACTTACAGGTTAGTTTCTCACCTTTTATGTGAGTACAGGTGTTTAAAACATAATAGGGTGCTCCAGTGATAAGTTGCCTGTTAGCTAAAATGTGTGTAGAAATGTAAGTTTCATGCTACGTGACGAGGAGAGTCAGCAAAAAGGCGGTCGACACCGTAGTAAGTGTGTACTTTACCTATTTCTATTGGCTCCTGGTCATTTGTGGGTTGTTTTGTGGGACAATAATGTGTTTGTAGTTTTATCTTTATGTGTGAAATATGATGTGTGAGTGCAATACATTGTTTGGTTGTTTAAGCTAATGCTAATGTAGGGATACAAATGTGCTACAACTGAAGCCTAGGTTTAGGGCCTGTACTTAAACTGAGACTGTTGGTGTGGTTTGAGTTCTTGGGTTTGGTGACAAGCCAGGAGTTAGTCATGTTTCTGATTGTTAATAAGTTGGTTAGTTAATGGTGTGTGTGTAAATCAATAACTGCATGTAAGGTTATTCTATTTCATGAAGTAAATACTTAAAATATGTTTAGTTATGACAAAATGTACTCTCTTAATTAAGAGGTTAAAAACAAGGTGTTTAAACAAGAATATATAAATGATTGGTGATACAGTTAGATGACATGATTGTGAAGAAATATGTTGATTTTTGGTTTTATCGTGAATTTCATATTTTTGTGAAAATATGTAAAATGGACATTTTGTGTAAACAATAACATCTGTGGTTATAACAGTGCTTCATTGCAAGCATAAATAATAAGAATAATTCATAAATGCAGAAAGGGGTTTATTTGAATGTGTAAATAAATATAATCCAATTGAATGGAGAAAGAGTCACATGTGTCAGGCTTTGCTGTGTCTTCCCTACACTTACAGCACTCCGCTCAGGAGAATTATCTATACATCTGCTAGCGGAGACCAGACCGGGACCCGCTACACATACAAGTGTTAAATCTGACCATTAACAAATCGGTGGCTGGTTGTGGTTTTATGACATTAAGAAGTGTTCTTTTATTTGGTCTGTTCCTTATTTGGAGTGGTTAGCATTAGCTCTTAGCCCAGTCTGTGTGTCGGTGTGTTAGCTTAGCATAGTTAGCTTTAGTTGAGTTTCCAGTTCATAATCGTTGCTACAGGTTCATCTCTGTCCCCGTGTTTGTGGAACTTTGGGTGGACATGACGGAGGAACTTGAATGTGTTCCCTTTGTTGGATGGTTGTCTGGTTTTAACCAAGTAGCGGTCCATGATGTATCGCAGCACGGCAGCTTCAGCTTCACCTCAGCTTCACCTCACACACAGACAGACAGACAGACAGACAGACGGCGGTGTGTGAAGGGGGCGGTGGCGGTGCACGTCAGAGCTTCCGTAAACAATGTTCCGCTCCAGAAAATAATAAGTTGACAACAAACAAGGACAGTTTTGTCCCGTGGAACACGTGTTTTTTTTGGTAATTTTTAGCTAAATTAAGGGACAAATGGCCCGTGGCCTTCGATAATTTCCGACATGGGAATTTATCGTTTATATCGTGGGATGACAAATTCTTACCGGTGAGAATATTTTTGATGATAAATCATAAACAATAAAATATCGCACATTCCTAGTTTACAATGACTTAAACTTTGTTATTCTTGCCGTATATCACGTGACTCTACACACACACTCTATTGATTGATCCCAACAACAGCTCTAGGTAAAGTTCAATGTCAACAAGGAAATTGTAAAACAATTACACCACAAATACAGTAATAAAATAAATGTGAGAGGGATTCTGGTTCATTATTACAAAAGCTGCATTTATTGTCGGTGTCTAAAAGTTTGGAGAAATACAAATCTGATGGAAAAATGTTGTGTAAGATTTTAATAAGATTTTCTTTAATCCTGTTATTAAAACAAAATTCTTAAGGCAGTGTCCAAGCCTTTTCTCAATTAATGTTTGTAAAAATGTTTCCCCAAAAGGCCTTTTTTCTTGGAGATATTTTCCTCTTTTCATGAAAGTTATTCCGTATATGTTTGTTTATGCACTTTCAGTCCATGATATTTAAACCATTTACCATTAGAAGACTTTCCACTCTTAGGGTTTTTTGAAACTGAAGGTGACTTTTCATTAAAAGGAATAAATCATCAGGAATAACTTTGGTTACAATGTTAAATTCTTTGCTAGTAACAGGGAATGATTTGATTAGGAGGAAACGCTTATAGCTTAGTAATGCTCCTTCAGAGTCAAAGAGATCGCTTATAGAAATAACACCTCAATCAACCCAGTTTTGTCTAAATATTGTTTTCCTTCTGATGGTAATGTTTTCATTATTCCAAATTATAGATTTGTGTGGGGAGAAATTGTGAGAGTAACATATTTTCCAAGCTTGAAGAGCCTGTTGATAAAATTTACATAATTGTAATGTTAATTTCGGCTATATTGTAATTACAAGTGAGTAGAAAACGAAGACCACCAAGGTTGTTAAATATATTATTTGGAATAAAATACCAGATAGACTTAGGAGCTTTGAGAAATATAGTTCAAATCAACAAAATTTAACAGTTCAAGATCCTGAAAGTTTATCTTTTTTTATATCGTGCTTTTTATTTTTTCAAGTAAAGTTGAAAAATATTTTGTTCATTTCTTTAGACGTTGATTCCTGAACAAAGAGAGATCTAGCAGGATATATTAGTCTAGAGATACCTTCAGCTTTCATTAAGAGAATTCTTCCAAACAATGTCAAATCACGTTGGAGCCACATGTTCATAATATTTTGTGTTTTCTTAAGTCGTGGAAGAAAGTTTTGTTGTTGTCTAGTTTTCACGTTTTTTTGTGATTGACAGTTTTCTTGAATGGTATATTACATACACTCTCACTATCTGAGGTGGCGGTTGCCGGTCGCCCGTGCACCGGTGGGGGGCTTTGCCCCGTGGCTTGCGCTGTCTGGTGGGGGGCGGGGCCTGGGCTGCTGTTCTTGCGCCGGCTGGGGCTGTGCGGTCCTGCTGGGCTGTAGCCGGTTCGTGGGCTGTGATGTGGTGACACCCCCAACGGGGGCTTGGCCCAGGGGCTAGGGCTCATTGCGCGGGCAGCATCGAGAAAAGACGATCTGGCACGCTCTGGGGTGCTCGGTCGGTGCACCTGGGGGCCAGAGGTGCGACTTGGTGCCCTAGGCAGCTATGGCCATGGTCGTCGTCCCTGGGGGGGGAGGGGGGGGCTGCTCTCTCTGCTGCTTCTGTTCCGGGTCCTTCTGGCCTGGTGTCCGGTCCCTGTTGGCTTTTAGGTACTAAAAACTTCTTTTCTCACATCTTCAGTGGTTTCATTGAGGGATTCTGGGAGGTTCAAAAGCTTCAGGTTCCAACGTCAACTGTACTGTTCAGTTTCTTCAATTGTTTTAATCTTGCTCCAGGAGGTGTTGATTCATCACATGCATTTTGTCATTAGTTGTCTTTGTCACATTCTTGTATGGCATTATAGAAATACTGTCCTGTTTAAGTTTGTCGTATCTTCTATTGAGTATACAGCATCAGTGCCCAAAACATTCCGGAGCTCAGGCGAAACGATGCGCCTCGAACGCTACCTTGGCTTCCCCCCTTGTTTTGTGTTGTTGTATAACAAGTTAACAGTCAGGATATGACATGTGTGAATTGAAGTTTCTTCTTCTTTTTGGGATTTATTGGCAGTTTTCACTCAGGTGCATTACCGCCATTCACTGGTTACAAAACTGACCGAAAGACTGATTTTTATTAGTCCGGACTCAAAACGCCACTCACTTTGTTCTTCTTCTTCTGATGAGACGCTCAGAGCCCTTTTTTCTTTTTTTAAATGGATCCCAGGGGCCCACCTCTATTTCTGTAAATTTCCAAATTTGTGGGGAAATAGTTTTGTGATATATCGATTCAAAGGTAATTGAACATAGATTAGGATTTTATGTTGCACAATTGGGTGCTCTAAGTTTAGCTCGCTTTGAATTCAAACCTCCACAGTGGGGCGCCATCACCACATTACTCCAAAAAATCTTTTTATCAGTGTTATTTTCAACGCACGCATGCACAAAATATATTTACACGTCACCCATTATAGCAGACATGGGCAACTGGTGGCCCACGGACTGACTTTGTGCACCCCCAACAGTAAGCGCACAAAATGATCCAGAAAATATTTACACAAAACAACTCTAAAACATACAAAATCACTATGACGTACACAAAATGAAGGCAAAAATATACAGAAGGAGTGCAAAAGTACATGTCTGAAAAACAGGAAATGAAAAAAAGACCATTTGAAAAACAATAGTAATATTAAAATTACAAAAATTGGATTTTTATTTCAATTCAACAATTAATTTTCTAATGATTTAATTTTTATAATAGTAGTATCTTGAAAAATTATAAAAATAATATTTTTTTAATTATCATTTTATTATAAAAAATGTTAACTTTATTTTTTAATCTAGATTTATGTTTGAGGACGTGCACTTATAGATTACAATTCATTGAGATTGTGTGATGGTGTTTTAATTTGAAAATGAATAGTAATCTAAACAATTATAAATGTAGTATTTTTTTTCCCTTTTATAATGAATTAACTATTTGATGATAACATTTGTATACTTTATTTCCTATTAAGTTACATTTATATTCGAGGACATAAAAGTTTAAAATAAAGTTGTACGAATTTGCGTGATGGTGTTTTAATTTGAAAATGAATATTAATCTAAAAACTTACAAAAAATATTATTTAATCATTATGTATTCTATTAATTAACTATTTAATTATCAATGTTTTCTACTGTATTTTTGAACTAAATTTGTTTGAGGAAGTGAACGTATTGAATAAAGTTTTTTTGAAATTGTGTTTTAATCTGAAAAAGAATAATAATCTAAAAAAATACAAATATAGTATTTTTATTTTTAGTTAATAATTAATTATTTATTGATTTTATTTTTACGCCACTTTTTGTTTTTTAGCTACAGTTATATTTGAGGCAGTGAACATATAGAATACAGTTGTTTGAGAATGTGTGATGGTGTTTAAATTAAAAAAAAAAATAGTATCTTAAAAATGACAAAAAAAATAAACAAAAATGTTTTTAACCAGCATTTTTTAAATGTTTATTTATTTATTTTTTTTCAATTACTAGACATTCCAGGCCACCACGCGTGGGTACACGGCCCCAAGGTTGAAAAACACAGGCGTACAGTTTGATCAGTGCAGAGGGAAGGTGGAGGAAGCAGCAGCAATTGTGAGCGCAGGCGCACTTTGTGTGAGGGAGCAAGGCAGCGTCTGCAAAGGATCAATGTGAACCGTGCCTCAGACACACAGCACAGCTGTGGGTTAAACGGAGCTAGAAGTAGGCCTTTAGCGGCTGCTTCTTTCGCTTACGGCCATACCACCCTGAAAACGCCCGATCTCGTCTGATCTCGGAAGCTAAGCAGGGTCGGGCCTGGTTAGTACTTGGATGGGAGACCGCCTGGGAATACCAGGTGCTGTAAGTTTTGCTCGCTTCGAATTCAAACCTCCACAGGGGGGCGCCATCACCACTTTACTCCAAAAAATATTTTTATCAGTGTTATTTTCAACGCACGCATGCACAAAATATATTTACACGTCACCCATTATAGCAGACATGGGCAACTGGTGGCCCACGGACTGACTTTGTGCACCCCCAACAGTAAGCGCACAAAATGATCCAGAAAATATTTACACAAAACAACTCTAAAACATACAAAATCACTATGACGTACACAAAATGAAGGCAAAAATATACAGAAGGAGTGCAAAAGTACATGTCTGAAAAACAGGAAATGAAAAAAAGACCATTTGAAAAACAATAGTAATAATAAAATTACAAAAATTGGATTTTTATTTGAATTTAACAATTAATTGTCTAATGATTTAATTTTTATAATAGTAGTATCTTGAAAAATTATAAAAATAATATTTTTTTAATTATCATTTTATTATAAAAAATGTTAACTTTATTTTTTAATCTAAATTTATGTTTGAGGATGTGCACTTATAGATTTCAATTCATTGAGATTGTGTGATGGTGTTTTAATTTGAATATGAATAGTAATCTAAACAATTAGAAATGTAGTATTTTTTTCCCTTTTATAATGAATTAACTATTTGATGATTACATTTGTATACTTTATTTCCTATTAAATTACATTTATATTCGAGGACATAAAAGTTTAAAATAAAGTTGTATGAATTTGCGTGATGGTGTTTTAACTTGAAAATGAATATTAATCTAAAAACTTACAAAAAATATTATTTAATTATTATGTATTATATTAATTAACAATTTAATTATCAATGTTTTCTACTGTATTTTTGAACTAAATTTGTTTGAGGAAGTGAACGTATTGAATAAAGTTTTTTGAAATTGTGTTTTAATTTGAAAACGAATAATCTAAAAAAAATACAAATACAGTATTTTTATTTTTAGTTAATAATTAATTATTTATTGATTTTATTTTTACGCCACTTTTTGTTTTTTAGCTACAGTTATATTTGAGGCAGTGAACATATGGAATACAGTTGTTTGAGAATGTGTGATGGTGTTTAAATTAAAAAAAAAAATAGTATCTTAAAAATGACAAAAAAAATAAACAAAAATGTTTTTAACCAGCATGTTTTAAATGTTTATTTATTTTTTTTTTTTCAATTACTAGACATTCCAGGCCACCACGCGTGGGTACGCGGCCCCAAGGTTGAAAAACACAGGCGTACAGTTTGATCAGTGCAGAGGGAAGGTGGAGGAAGCAGCAGCAATTGTGAGCGCAGGCGCACTTTGTGTGAGGGAGCAAGGCAGCGTCTGCAAAGGATCAATGTGAACCGTGCCTCAGACACACAGCATAGCTGTGGGTTAAACGGAGCTAGAAGTAGGCCTTTAGCGGCTGCTTCTCTCGCTTACGGCCATACCACCCTGAAAACGCCCGATCTCTTCTGATCTCGGAAGCTAAGCAGGGTCGGGCCTGGTTAGTACTTGGATGGGAGACCGCCTGGGAATACCAGGTGCTGTAAGTTTTGCTCGCTTCGAATTCAAACCTCCACAGGGGGGCGCCATCACCACTTTACTCCAAAAAATATTTTTATCAGTGTTATTTTCAACGCACGCATGCACAAAATTTATTTACACGTCACCCATTATAGCAGACATGGGCAACTGGTGGCCCACGGACTGACTTTGTGCACCCCCAACAGTAAGCGCACAAAATGATCCAGAATATATTTACACAAAACAACTCCAAAACATACAAAATCACTATGACGTACACAAAATGAAGGCAAAAATATACAGATGGACTCCAAAAGTACATGTCTGAAAAACAGGAAATGAAAAAAAGACCATTTGAAAAACAATAGTAATATTAAAATTACAAAAATTGGATTTTTATTTCAATTCAACAATTAATTTTCTAATGATTTAATTTTTATAATAGTAGTATCTTGAAAAATTATAAAAATAATATTTTTTTAATTATCATTTTATTATAAAAAATGTTAACTTCATTTTTTAATCTAGATTTATGTTTGAGGACGTGCACTTATAGATTACAATTCATTGAGATTGTGTGATGGTGTTTTAATTTGAAAATGAATAGTAATCTAAACAATTATAAATGTAGTATTTTTTTTCCCTTTTATAATGAATTAACTATTTGATGATAACATTTGTATACTTTATTTCCTATTAAGTTACATTTATATTCGAGGACATAAAAGTTTAAAATAAAGTTGTACGAATTTGCGTGATGGTGTTTTAATTTGAAAATGAATATTAATCTAAAAACTTACAAAAAATATTATTTAATCATTATGTATTCTATTAATTAACTATTTAATTATCAATGTTTTCTACTGTATATTTGAACTAAATTTGTTTGAGGAAGTGAACGTATTGAATAAAGTTTTTTGAAATTGTGTTTTAATTTGAAAAAGAATAATAATCTAAAAAAATACAAATATAGTATTTTTATTTTTAGTTAATAATTAATTATTTATTGATTTTATTTTTACGCCACCTTTTGTTTTTTAACTACAGTTATATTTGAGGCAGTGAACATATAGAATACAGTTGTTTGAGAATGTGTGATGGTGTTTAAATTTTAAAAAAAAAATAGTATCTTAAAAATGACAAAAAAAATAAACAAAAATGTTTTTAACCAGCATGTTTTAAATGTTTATTTATTTATTTTTTTTCAATTACTAGACATTCCAGGCCACCACGCGTGGGTACACGGCCCCAAGGGTTAGGGTTATCATTACACAGTGGTTCCTGATGACATCTGTGTTTCCATTCATGTGTATGACTACAAAAAGACAAACAATGTGATGTCTTACCATTTAAAGGGGACATATCATGCTAAATCCACTTTTTTAGCCCTTAAATGCATTTTGTTGTATATTTAGAGTGCTTAGAAGTACAGAAAAAATCAAATTAGTCTCTTCAGGTGCTCCGTAGATATCTTTATATTCTGTTTTGCTCATATTTTTCAATCTGTTTTGATTTTTCTATTCTCTATTACGTTTTTTGAACTATTACATCACAGTATTTGCAGCAGAACTGCCAAATTAGTGCATCAACTCCAGGTCCAACACTTCGAGCAATCTGCCATTTTTATTTCTCGCTTTTATTTTGTATTCCAAGCTCAAGGATGCTGAAGTTACGAGAGGATAAGTCAAAATGTTCGGTTGTTGGATGTAGTAACCCACACGCTTCATTACACCGTCTCCCAGCATCAGAACCTTTTCGAAGTGCCTGGTTGAGTTTTATTTTTCACGGAAATGTACCCACATCTGTGGGTAAGGTCATTTTTGTGTGCGCGAAGCACTTCAAGGATGACTGCTTCTGCAACCTCCGCCAGTATAAAGAAGGATGTGCTCGTTTTAGATCCTTGATGATATGGCCTACATGATTTAATTTAAATCTGAAGTTTTCATTAGTCATTTCATTTTGCCGTTTTTGTCTTTGAAAAGACTGTATTAAAATGCATTTCGTGACGTTAGCTTGGCACTAGCGTTAGCTCGGTGTTTGTGTTAGCTCACTTGTTAGGGTTCTGCAGGTTCATCATCTTCATTTTCATCTCGCTCCGCCGGGTCTGACTCTGGCTCAAACATGTAAAGCTGGATGGACAAGTCTTCTGTTGTTGACATTTTGTAAATAACCTCTGAATAAAAAGTTAATGCGCCGCTACATAGCCGTATCTCTTCTATCAAACTACAAAAATGGCCGAGCAGGGTGGAGTTGAACCTGGAGAGGGGGCGGGGTATGAAGTGTCTCATTTGCATTTAAAGAGACGGCACCAAAACGAGTTGATCTCAGAAGCACATCAGAAAAGGGGCCTGTGGAGCTATAATAATGAGGAATTCAGACCTAAGCATTGCAGTTCCGCTTTATATAGACCACAACTGTATGATTTATATGTTAAAAGGAAGGATTTAAAACCATGATATGTCCCCTTTAAAAAAGGGTTGGAGTCAATTACGTTTTTCAGTTACAATTACGTCTTCAATTATCTATGTTCTATTACAACACAATTATGATGACCTGCATTTTTACCACTTACAATTAAAATTATTGTTGTTACCCTGAAAGTCAATTACAATCACTTTCTCAATTACTGAGCCTTTAATAAATAATCCCATTACACTTTACCTTCCCCTTGTGTTAGCTTTCTGTTAGCATCTCTTATGATAACGGGTCAGCTTGACCCATGCCTTATATCAGCTTTAAAACACAAAAAAGAAATTAGCTATCATCAAACTTGTTTTTCATGTCTTGCTACATTATTAGGCTTCATAATCAATACAAATATTGGTATTAATATTTTTGGTCTTTGCATCTTACACAGGTTTGTGTTTCTTTAAATTGTTAATACGAGTTTATAGAGTTTACATGCCATTTACAATTACAAAGTCAATTATCTGAACACATTTCAATTACGATCACAACTGCAACAGATTTTTTATGTGCCAGCAAGAGGAGGCGGGTTAAAAACAAGGTGAGCGATTATGATTGGCTAAGGCGACGTGCCGACGCACTCACGAACACACACACGAACGCGCACACGCACGCACACACCAGATTGGATGAATCAGCAGAGATGGCGAGCGTGGAGCAGTCTGATGAAAAGTTGACATTTTTAAGGTCACGATACAAATACTACTTTAAATTAATTGTGGTCAAAGGCAAAAACGTGTATGTGAAGTGTTCATTATATTCAGGAGTGAAGACTTTGTCGACATCCGTTGTAAGCAACTCAAAATTAATGAAGCTCCTCACGACACACGCATCTAAACAATGAATTATTTGACATAGAGCAACTTTTTTTTTTAATAGTAACGCAAATAGTTACTTTCCTTGGTAATGAGTTACTTTTATTATAGAGTAATTTAGTTACTAACGCAGTTACTTTTTTGAAGAAGTAGTGAGTGACTATAACTAATTACTTTTTTAAAGTAACGTTCCCAACACTGGTTATGACTCAGCTGTTTTATCACATTGCAAATATTTTCCTCACCTCACTTGTGTGTCATCCTTCACGTCATTCTACTTTGTGTGTTGTCGTTCACAGATCCATCCAAGTCTATTGCTCCAAAAAGCTTATCGTTGGTGCCGTACTCCGACAGCGACAGTGACAACCAACTAATTCACCTCCAAAAGTAATGACTTCTGATATGATGCCTGATGGGAGATAAAATTACATACATTTTTCCTGTCATGACATGATTATACATTTTATCAAACAATAACAATATAATTCTATCTAATGACAAACATCATGTTTGTTTATCTGTGTGTTCTTTCTGCAAACCACAGCCAATCAAAATGACTGACGGCTGTTGCTTTATCCTTACTTTTTTACAGAGATGTGCTGGAGCTTCAGCGACACAAGAGAAAGAGGGACCCTTATTCAGACGATGAAGAGGAGAGCAGCAGAAGCAGGACTCAGCTGCAGAACTCAAGCACAGACAAACCTGCAGACATCGTCACCCTGGGCAACCCACCCAAGGCAGAGGTATGATGACCCTGCAGTTCTGTAAAACAGGACGTTCTATATCTTAATCATTACACAGTGGTTCCTGATGGTATCTGTGTTTCCATTCATGTGTATGACTACAAAAAGACAAACAATGTGATATCTTACCATTTAAATAAGGGTTGGAGTCAATTATGTTTTTCAGTTACAATTACGTCTTCAATTCTCCATGTTCTGTTACATCTCAATTATGATTACTGCATTTTTACCACTTACAATTAAAATTATTGTTGTTACCCTGAAAGTCAAATACAATTACGTTCTCAATTACTGAGCCTTTAATAAATAAACCCATTACACTTTACCTTCCCCTTGTGTTAGCTTTCTGTTAGCATCTCTTATGATAACGGGTCAGCTTGACCCATGTCTTATATCAGCTGTAAAACACAAAAAAGAAATTAGCTATCATAAATGTTTATTGCAAACTCAGCCAGTGCCTCGGAGCTCGGGGCCTGGGACCCCCTTTCTAAACCTAGAGCCCTATAGCCTAACCCTATAATTTTTCCAAACCCTAACATTCATACCTGGCCCTAAACCTAAGTTTGTGAACTTTGACCTGACCCTAAAACACTCACACAAGGCCCTAAACCTAAATCAGTGACCTCGCCTGACCCTTAAATGCTTACACCTGGCCTAATCGGATTTTATTGACAGCTACCTTCTCCCTGTATATATCAGCTTTAAAACACAAAAAAGAAATTAGCTATCATGAATTTTAAATAAATATTTTGAAAACATACTGTATTTTCTCCTCAGTGATGATTCAAACTTTTAAATGATGTGTGAAAAACAGTTAAATTCTATTCCTTATTGAAATGTTTAACTGTTGGTAGTTTATTTCACTGATTTTGATGATTAACATCGTAGGTCAGAGCAGAACATTTATTTAGTTTATTGCAAACTGATCTATCTTCCTAAAAACATGTGCGAAGGCACTAACAGTGAGGATGGTTTTAAATGCTATAGTCAATGTTAAATCTGGTGTTTGTTTTTCAAAGCATAGAGTAACAGTAACTTCACTTTCCTAGGGCACTCGATAAAATCCAAATCTTAACACTTACCTGTTGGAATTTCTTATTACTTTAAATATGCAAGTTTGTGTTCACAACATGGTTCTCCTGATTTCACTAGAAAGATCGTACACTTCCTCATCTGGGCACATGTGTATATATAGAGCTTTGAGTTTTCTCCTTCCAATGCATTCAACATAATTTAGAAAAAAATTATAAACTATACACAAAGACTGTAACTCTAGTTTGGTCATTTTAAATGAAATAGCACCAGATGATTCAGTGTTTCTATTATGAACAGGGTCTGTATATCGGGTCTGTTGTTACCAAAACAAGATGCTTGAGTCCACTAGTAGCTCTCACTCAGCAAAAGCCTCAGATGTTGGATTTACTGTCTTTCTCATCAACAATTATTATAAAATTCTAATTAATTTTAAAATATGGCTATTGTAAAATGAATAATCACTGTAAGTAATGTTTATTTATATAGCACCTTTCACAGACAGAGGTCACATATTACATTTAAAGATTGATATTCTCATTTAATAGTCTCTAAATGTGGGAGCTGTTTCCAAAGTCATGTCACAGTATGTGACCACTGACAGATGGGGTGAGTTTTGGCAAGGATGTAACAAAATTAAACGTAGAGAAGAAAAATCAAGTTGCTTTATATGTTCATCAGAAGATATTGATCATTCAGAGAACAAATTGAGTCAATACTATTTGCTTCAAAACATCCTATTTATTATTTGCACATTTTCACTGAAAAAAATAAAAAGCAGTGTTACACACTGCCATCATTAAATGCAACAATTTTCTTTTCACTGAAACTACTGTGTAGAAGTCTCAAAGTAACCATTACAACATAATGACAGCATTGTAACAACTGTAAGTGAGAACATTAAGGATAAATCACCCTGAGTTACTGATAATGCATCAAAATAAGAAAAAAACAATTTATCCTATTGTGTCAGTTTAAGCACTGATCTGAACAGATGATATGAAAATAAAATGCCTGTGCATATATAAATATTGCAGGCATTAGACACTGCCATCATAAAATCAAGTGCATCAAATAACCATTGCAACACATTGAAAGCATTGTAACCACCACTGAAATATTGCACAAATACACGAGAATATTGATTAAATATCCCCCCCCAAAAAATTTAATTTAACAAAAAATAAAATTGATTTTTTAAATTTAAAAAAATGATTCCAAATCAGCACTCAAAAAATTGTGATATATTGTGAAATCGATTTTTTTTCACACCCCTACTGACAGATGACATTCATGATCTCTGTGTTATGGCATCTGTAGGGTGGATGGGATATTTTAGGTACAAGGTCAGATTTATTTTGTTATAGTTGATATACTGTATCAGGATAAAAACTGAAAAAGTAAAAGTGACAAAGTGTTAGGATATTTGCAAGTTTGATAAAAAGCCATAAAGTGATGGCTAGATGACAGTGTACAGTTGGTGACTCAGGTTAATACTTTTAAGTGAAAATATAATCTCCTTTTCTGAAAATATTGATCCCAAAACATATTTTATTTTTAGTATTTTCACAGTATCTTCACATACAAACTGGTTGTTTTCTGAACGTTAAACCTCTGCATTAAATTATTTATTTATTTATTTATTCAGTTCATTTCCGACATGGTTGCAATCACAGAAAATCATTTTGACATTCAGAGCAGAATCACATTATTTTTTTTTTATCCTTTTGCATGCCGGAAAGGGCGACGGAAAAAAGCATTATGCTTATCCAGATCCGTCCCCTGATTTGAACACAGATAATTTTACATCAAACCTCGTTTCTTCCCTTGTCAAACATTCTCATCTTCTTCATAAAGTTCATCATTAACGTTTTTTTTTTTTTTTTTGTCCTTTTTTATGTGATGTGTTCTCGTCTGCAGTCATTGTTCCTGCTGTTACTCCTCTTCAAATTAATGATATAAAATGAAAAGAGGGAGCTGAAGTTAGCACTAATTGGTTGTCTGTGCTACTAAAGCTATAAAAAGGTCTTTTTAAACTGACAAACCGGGTACTAGTTTATTTATTTAGTGTCTCCTGTTTATTTACTTTTTCTATTAAAAAATGTCAGTGTTTGAAGCATCTCATCCAAAGAGCCATCAGCACTCGCTGCCAGATAGAACTATACCGCCTCTTTCAGACACTTTAAACCCAATCTGGCAACGCAGCTTCTTCAACTTTCCTCTATCTCCATTCTACTCTTTTGTTAATTTTCTCAATTACACTCACATCTTATTTCCCTCGTAAAGGAGAATAAGACATGTTGATTTATTCTTTACAAATGTATTGTTTTTTGGGAGAATTTTTTTATTCATTACATATAATTAGACAGAATAGTTGTACTTCAAAAGGAGGACGCACACACACGAGGTCATGTGAGAGCTACAAACCTGTGGAATCACAGGAGTATCAAAATTCCTTGGCACTTACGATATTACCTAAACACTCTCAGATACATTCACTCACAGAGTAACTCTCCATGTGCATAATAAAACGTGAAGTAATCCTTGTTTGTTTCGTCACAGCAAAGAAACATTCTAATGCTGTTGTAATGTGTGCCCTGACCCAGTTTTTGCCTCACAATGTTACATCTCTAACCCACTGAGGACCCTGTAGTTACTCCTGCAAAAAATGACGATATAATCAGATTTCAGAGACTTAACCCTCACAAAATGGGATATGAAAAAAAAAGAAGAAACACACTGTTACTATAACATGCTCATCTTTCCCATGGCAACTCACTTCTCCTAGAAACAAAGTCATTTTGAATCTCAAAGTAAAGTAAAGTAATTGAGTGGTGATTAACAAACAGGATTTATTAAGCCAGTGTAGCTAATAGCGTGGTTGGGAGCAAACTCGCTGCATATGTAATTTAATATATATCTATATGATAACTGTTGTAATTCATCCTTCATGAAATAGAATCTTGGTAAAATCCTAGCTCAATCAAAATTCATAATTAATAGGATTGTAAGATATAGAGCTAATACGACAATGCTGGATAAGTATATCCAGGATATCTCTCCCTCAGTGGGCTTCACCTTACCAAAAATGATTCGTCACAGAGCAGCTGTACTACAAAGCTGGCTATCAACATGTTAACTTAACCCAGGTGATTTTAACCTGGCTGCGTGTGCGCTCACATTAAACAGGTGGAGATTTCATATGGGGCAATTAGTGTAACAAAACTATTTGTGTGCGTAATATAATCCTTGTGTCTGTTTTCAGTGTCAGACCAATCACAAACACGGAGAAACCGTGCAGAGCAACTTATGTCACAATCCAGAAATTATTCTTTAAAAATATGAAGATTTAAAATCCATAATTCAGACCAAAAACAACACTGTTGCTGCAGCAAAAGCAGTCAGAAATGAATGCACGCAGAGAATTGATGACTGTTTTGTGAGATTATACAATATTTATTCATGGGAGAATAAATACTAAGGCACAATTTCTATCCACTTATCTGCCTCATTTAGGGTGCAGTCTGTGGGTCTGATGCTGCGTTCATACAGCTCAGTCTACATCATAAGGTGGACAATATTCATATTTTATACAGCCTGTATTATCTTACAGGACTGAGGCTTTCAGTGTCACAAACAGCAAATATTAATAAAATAATGCATTAATTAATGCATTAATGCATCATTAATTGATTAATTAATGAATTAATTTATCAGTTAAAAAGCGAGGCATTTATCAGCTGAATAATTTTGGACCGTCCACCTTTAGATAAAAATCTATATCTTTCTATTAGAATGTCATCGTGTAAATTAGGGATTGCATCTATCCATTCTTTCTTTCCTGTCAGCTGTCGGATCAGATTCACGCAGCAGCAGCATGTCCAGAGAATGACCTGTCCATTCTTGGGCAGGTCATTCTCCAAGAGAACTGATTGGTCAGTAGGCGGGGCTTTTGTCCTTGCTCAATATTTTATTCTAGCACTTAACCTGGTCCCAACCTGGTTCGCTATTTAGCATAAATTACCATGGTGATTTACCCCTATAAGAAGTTAACCAGCATCGTAGGTAGCACATGCCCACAAATTATCTCTGGTCCCTTACCAAATCTGACCAGTGATGACATGTATAGCCGCATGTCATCATTTAACCGCTGGCTATCGAGGTGGTGTCCAGAAAACGAGGTGGGCTTCATTGATAATTGGAGATCCTTCTGGGGAAAACCGAACCTGATAGGAAGAGATGGAATCCATCCTACTTTGGAGGGAGCATCTCTACTATCAGAAAACATGGCACAGTCACTGTTATGACATCTCATGAATGAGACCATGTTACAGAGGGGGAGTCCTCCACGCCCCTCTGCGCTTGCCTTAGGACAGTTTCCCTCCCATTGCTATTATGATAGCTGTGTTCATCGCCATGGCAACTGTTGTGATGGTGGTGAATATTATTTTATGGAGACGGTGTCTGTCCCTCGACCCATATTTCACAATGATTTTAACATAAAATCAAATAAAAGAGCTATCAATTATAAAAATCTGAAAAAAATTAAAATCTCAAATCTAGAAACACCAAAACATAAAACCATTAGATGTGCTCTATTAAATATTAGATCACTGAGATCCAAATCTCTACTAGTAAATGACTTTATCTCAGAAAATAACTTTGATTTATTCTGTTTAACTGAAACATGGCTGTATCAAGATGAATATGTTAGTTTAAATGAAGCCACTCCTCCCAGTCATTTAAATACTCATATGCCACGAGACATAGGCCGTGGAGGTGGTGTAGCAGCTATTTATCATTCCTCTCTCCTAATCTATCCTAAACCAAAGGCCAGTTACACTTCCTTTGAAAGCCTGGTTCTAAATTTATCTCATATCGCATCAAAAACCTGCCAGCCAGTCTTATTTGCGATAATTTACCGTCCTCCAGGCCCTTATTCTGAATTTTTATCAGAATTCTCTGAGTTTATATCAAACTTAGTCCTCAGTTCTGATAAAATACTGATAGTAGGAGATTTTAATATCCATGTGGACAAAGATAGTGATAGCCTGAGCTCAGCCTTTATGTCCCCCTTGTTCTAACATATGGCCTTGATATTAATGAACTAAAAGTCTACCCTGAAAATCCTCTGCTATCAGATCACTTTTTAATATCTTTTAACATTATCCTAGAGGATCTCGCACTGTGCAATAAAATAGTTACGAGTAGAAATCTGTCCAATAGTGCTGTGGCTAAATTTAAAGAGGCTATTCCTACTGCCTTAAACTCAGTGCACCATCCAATAAATAACTATGATATTAATTATAACCCCTCTCAACTGGATCTGCTTGTCGATAGCTCTGCTAGTCTACTAAAATCCACCTTGGACTCAATTGCCCCATTGAGGGAAAAAACTATTAAACGTCAGAGGAAAGCTCCGTGGTTTAGCTCTGAAACTCACACACTCAAACAAACAACCCGTAAATTAGAGAGAATGTGGCGCTCCAATAAAACAGAGGAGTCACGAATACTCTGGCAAGAAAGCCATAGTAAATACATGACAGCCTTACGACATCATTATTATGAACTGCAATGCTTGTAAAAAGCCTGTACACTCTTCTCCACATTACGTATGTTGATTGTTTGTATTTTTGCTCACAAGGTGTATAAGAAAGCGATGCTGCATTTGCTTCCAACTCCGGCCAAATCACACTACACTTTCAACTTGCGAGACTTCTCTCGAGTAATCCAAGGCTGCCTGCTGCTGAAGAAGGAATCCGTGGAAAACAAAAATACCATGATACGGCTGTTTGTCCACGAGGTCTTCCGTGTGTATTATGATCGTCTGGTAGATAAAGAGGATCAAGAATGGCTTTACAAGCAGATGAACAGCATCCTCGATGACCACTTCCAGGTGTCCTTTGAGCAGGTCTTCAGTGACTTGAAAACTGGCCCTACAGTAAGTTGAAGTTTCAGTATTCTTACCATAAGTTTGCAGGGAATTTCTTTTTTAGATTTGTGCAATTAACCTTTTTTTTTGTAATAATAGTTGGTCGAGGACGACATGAAACAACTTATGTTTGGAGACTACATAAACCCAGACCTGGAAGGCGATCTCCGCTTGTACGCTGAGGTGGAATCCCTGGACACCTTGAAAGATGTTGAAAAGTGCCTGGTAGAATATAATGGGATGCACAAGACTAAAATGGACCTCGTCATCTTTCGGTGAGTCGATCATCACCTTTTACAACAGTTGGTACTGTTATTACTCAAAAAACACAAACTTGGAAACTTTCGTAACACTTTATTTGAAGTTTCTTACATAAGGCCAACAATACGCTGTCATTAGCATGAATAAGGTGTCATGTAGGCTGTCATTAAGTGTTAAATCATGACACCTTAGGGTTAAGGTTAAGGTTAAGGTTTGGGCTAGGGTTAGGGTATGGGTAACAAACAACACTTAAAGACAGCCTTTATGACACCTTATTCATGCTAATGTCATGTCATAATAATGACAGTGTAATGTCAGCCTTTATGTATAAAACTTCAAGTAAAGAGTTACCGAAACTTTTAAGAAATTAAGGAAAAAAAACTTCAACATGGGTTGTTTTTTGGTTGTTTTTGTAAATGTGAATATTTCTGTGTTTCTTTTCAGTCTAATGTATTTACTTATTTATTCTGCGTTACATAGCTACGTCCTGGAGCACTTGTCTCGTATCAGCCGTGTGTTGAAGCAGCCTGGAGGCAATGCCCTGCTTGTGGGAGTGGGAGGCAGTGGTCGCCAGTCCATCACACGTCTAGCCACATCCATGGCCAATATGAACTTGTTTCAGCCGGAAATCTCAAAAAGCTACGGCATGACTGAATGGCGAGATGATCTTAAGGTGAGCTAAAAAAACCTTTAATTCCAATGAATTGTTTGTGTGTATGTTTTTTTTTTGTACAAGTTGTTTCTGACACCCACTTTTTGTGTTCTTTTTAGTCTACAAACAGAAATCAATCAAATTTAGTTTTTTCTTAATTTTCTCAACGTAATTGATTTTATTTGTAGTATAATTTTGGTAATATTAGATGGGAATGGCCAAATGTAAAATTGGTCAACTAACTGCAATTTAAGACACTCCATCATAAAGTCTTAATGTGCTTACTTTATCCTAAATTACAGATGTTGTTGAAAAACGCTGGAGTCAAAGGAGAAAAGATGGTGTTCTTGATCACTGACACTCAGATCAAAGATGAAGCTTTCCTCGAAGATGTGGACAGTTTGTTGAACACTGGTGAAGTGTCCAATTTGTTTGCTCTTGATGAGAAACAAGAGATCATTGAGGTTGGTTATCAGATGTATCATTGGAATATCTCTTTTACACATTGTGTATTCTTTGCACATAACACAATGCTTTCTGTATCTCTCTTTAGGCTGTACGCCCCGCTGCACAGGGCGATAATAAGAATTTGGACTTGAGCAACTTGGCTGTGTTTGCCTTCTTTGTGGCGCGCTGCAGAGAGAATCTCCACATTGTCGTGGCATTCAGTCCAATTGGAGACGCTTTCCGAGTCCGCTTGCGTCAGTTTCCTTCTCTCATTAACTGTTGTACCATCGACTGGTTCCAGGTGAGATTGTGTATTGATCTTCTGAGATTTTTTTTTTATTATGTACACTTTAAGCTATTGCTTGAATGTGAAAATATCACATGAGCAAGTTACTTTTCAGCTTTCTTTGTTTCCAAAATATTGATGATAAATCTTTGATTTTAAATTATAACACTCTCTCTCCTCTTAATTTCTGCTCCGTGACAGCCTTGGCCAGAAGAAGCTCTCGAACAAGTCGCAACATCCTTTTTGGAGTCACAGGATTTGAGTGAAGACGAATTGCTTAAGATCATCCCAGTCTGCAAAACCTTTCACACCTCTGCCAAGGACCTCTCAGATAAGTACGTAAACGTCTATATCTGACACATGTTAAGATTAAGCCTATATGCAATTTCTTTAATTAATGTTGTTTTTATTTCAGATACCTTGCTGAACTGGGTCGTCATAATTACGTGACACCTACATCCTACCTGGAGCTGATTGCGGTTTTCCGTAAACTGCTCACCGAGAGAAGAGAAATGGTGATGAATGCCAAAAAAAGATATACCAACGGCCTGGAAAAGCTCGACTTTGCAGCAGGACAGGTATTGAAACACGCATTTTATGACTGATATTTATTTTTTTGGTGTTCATTTTATAGTAATTATGTATTTTTGTAGGTTGGAAAGATGCAGGTAGAGCTGGAAGAACTAAAGCCGCAACTGAAAGTGGCTGATGAGGAAACCTCCATAAGTATGGAGGTAAATATTTTTCATGCGCTCATTTTATTTTAACTATAACATGCCATTGAATTAAAAAAAACAATTATGTTAATGTATGCTTTTTGTAATACTCCAGGAAATTAGAGGGGAGTCTAAGATAGTGGAGGCTAAGTGTAAGGTCGTGGACGCTAATGAGGAGAAAGCCACTAAAAAATCCAATGAAGCCCAGGCTTTAAAAGATGAGTGTGAGGGTGACTTGGCTGAAGCCATCCCTGCATTTGAGTCTGCTCTGGCTGCATTAGACACTTTGAAGGCAAGTACAGTGAGGTCTCCTATCACCTGTATGCTGATGATCTCCAGCTGTACTCCAGCTGTACTGCTCTTTCAAGTCCTCCAAACCTCAGAGACTTGCTTTCCTCACAAACTGCCTGGCCAAAATAAAGCAATGGCTAAGTGAAAATAGCCTCCAGCTGAACTCCTGTAAAACAGAATCCCTTGTCGTTCCTCCGGACAGTATTGTGCCTCTCATTAAGCAGCACCTTGGCGCCCTAAGTAGCTCTGTAAAAGGTAGTCTGAGGAACCTTGGAGTAACTTTTGATGAAGGGATGTCCCTAGAACAGCATTCTAAACAGCTTTTTAGGAACTGTTTTTTCCATCTGAGAAACATCTCTAAGCTGACACGCATGGTCCCATCATGAGGTTGAGATGATTGTGCATGTGTTTGTTTCCTCACGATTAGACTACTGTAACAGCCTGTTTACATGCCTTAGTAAAAAGGACTTGGCTCGCCTACAAGTAGTCCAAAACTCTGCTGCACGGCTCCTGATCCGCACCCACAAGACAGCCCATATTACTCCTATTTTAAAATCTCTACATTGGCTCCCTGTCATATACAGGATTCATTTTAAAATCCTGGTACTGACGTTCAGGGCTCTCCATGGTCAGGCGCCTGGATACATTAACACTAGAAGTCCCAGGGATTTCTATATCCCCCCAGAAGTCCCAGAGCAGGGTCAAATGAACTCTAGGACCAAACTGACGACTCTGATGGCTACAATTTGCATCTATTCATTTGTAAATGAATCACCTGAGAAATCAGCAGGGGGGAGAGCCTGACTCTAACAATGGAAGTCTGGAATGTTAGGGGGAAGTGCCCTGGAAGCTAAAGTCACAATGCCCCGTTTATTAACTCGTTCTGCTTGATGCTGGGGGAGAACAAACACAGACTACAAACATTGAAAGAAACAGAGTCACCTCTTCCAACACACCTGATTCAAATGATTATCAGGCTTCTGCAGAGCTGGATGATCATTTGAATAAGGTGTGCTGATTAGTGGCCCTCGAGGACCGGAATTGGACACCCCTGGAATACCCTGTTGTCATGCAGCCTTTTGTGCTGTGGGGAATAAATAGCTGGCTGCTTCCACCTGCTGACACTCCACACTTATTCTACTCAAAATGCAGAGAAGATTTACCACTCAAGAAGCGTTGGAATTGATCCTGAACAATGCAAACCCTTGTGACTCAGATGGAGAGGACATAAACCTTCAGCCAAATTCGGATTCGGACTCTGAGCTGTCTTCAGGTTAGATTTCCCAAACATCCTATTTTCATTTCCTGACTTTATTTTTATTTAAAACCGAAGAAAAGAATAATTTGAATTTGTTCACATTGCAGATGACGAGACTGCTCCACATCTGGAAAAGAGAGCTCGGTTGGAGAGTGAGCCCACAGAGACGGCGAAAGAGGGCACAGTGTGGCATGAAGAACATGTGGGTACAATTCTCCGTTTCACTCCAATGGAACCGTACGCTGCAGATGGAGAGCCAACAGCAAAGGCCAGAAGAAGAATCAGGAGTCGCCTTCAGAGCTTCCTCTGTTTCATTACTGTTGGCATGCTCCGTCCCATTCAAGAATGGACTATTCAGCATGCACGGCAAACGGAGCAGACGGACTGGTTCATGATCCTCCATGAACTAATGGCATTTATTTCTGTTATTATTTTGAGGGGGGTGACCAAGGTTCCATCTCTGCGTGACAGCTGGTCAGCATGCCTGGGAAACCCACTTATCACTGGAATTATGTCACGAAACCGTTTCCAAGACATCATGCGTCACCTACGATTTGATGACATGTTTACGCGCAGTGAGCGAGTGCAGACAGATAAGTTTGCTGCAATTTCGGATGTGTGGGGATCGTTTGTTACCAACTGCATCACATGCTACAACCCTGGTCGACACATCACAATTGATGAACAGCTTTTCCCATCGAAGACTCGCTGCTGTTTCCTGCAGTACATTGCAACAAAACCCGACAAATTTGGCATAAAGTTTTGGGTGGCTTGTGATTTGAAAACAAAGTACATCTGCAATGTCCTCCCATATCTTGGAAAGGACCCCAGTCGTCCCAGTGAGGAGAGACTTTCTGAGAGTGTGGTGATGAAGCTGATGGAACCATTTATGGACAAAGGCAGGGCGGTCACCACGGACAATTTCTTTACATCACTGACACTTGCACGACGACTGCTCAGCCGGAAAACCACCATCCTCGGGACAGTCAACAAGATTCGCCGGGAAATTCCTCAGTCAACTAGAAAGATGGACCACAAGGAATTCACCACTCAGGTATGTTGTTGGTCTTTTTATTCCATCAACACCTCTGAGTGTGTCATTGTGTTTAAAACCGCTATAATAACAACAATTTCTTCTTTTTTAGGTGTTTTCCACCACTGGTGCCACGCTGACGGTGTATGCGCCCAAACGAAAAAAGACCGTCTACATTCTCAGCAGCATGCACAGCGTGGTTGAGACTGAGGAAACCATCAAAAGGAAGCCAAACACCATCACCCAATACAACACCACAAAGTGCGGAGTGGATGTGATGGACCAGATGGTGCGGGAGTACAGTGTGCGCACAGGAACACGGCGATGGCCAGTCGCCGTGTTCTACAACATGATCGACATGGCGGCACTCAATGCACATCTGCTTTATCAAGCATGCACCGGGGTGCAGGAGAGACGGGTGGACTTCCTGGTTCAGCTAGCAAGAGAGTTGGCTAACTCTCATGTGAGTGAAAAGAAGGCACTCAAAGAGCAACTGCGCCAACAACAACCGCCTACACCTGGCCCTGGGAAAAGGGCTAAGTGTCAGATCAACCATTGCTGCAAGAGCAATCGCGCAACTGTGCGATGTGTTCATTGCCACAAATACACATGTGGCAAATGTAGGAGAGAGATACCGTGGCAGTGCTGTGAAGTTTGATTAATGGTGTCGACATTATTCTTATCACTGACCAGTTAGGCTTCCAATTTTATCATCAAGCACAACAATATTTCATATTTAAAATTCATTAGCACAGGTGCTGTATACATTACATACAGTGTCTGATGAAGTTTGATTAATGGTGTCGACATTATTCTTATCACTGACCAGTTAGGCTTCCAATTTTAGCATCAAGCACAACAATATTTCATATTTAAAATTCCATCAGCACATGTGCTGATGGAACGTTTTATTTTTGATATACAGTATATTTCAGAGGAAACATTAAGGACAACTGGACATCTTCCTTAATCTTAGTTCATTGCCTTGATTAACAAGCTGAACAATAGTCATTAAGTTTGTTAAAACCTTCCTTTCAAGCAGCTAAAAAACAGCAAACAAACAAAAGCCATTAAGGGCCCTTTAAAAAAAATAGCTCCATAGACACTATTAAGTTGGTTGAGAAAAGACCAAACACACAAATTCAAGTTAAAAACCATGCACTTTATTTACAGTAGAAAATATTTACAATATAAACAGCACAATGAGTCAGTAAAAACATGAGAATGAGTGTGTGAGGTGTACATCAGTGTAAGTGGTGTGAAGCAGTGTGAGCAGTATGATGGGTATGCAACGAGGGTCAGAAGTGGGAGGTTGTCTACAACCTGGCACAACTGTGTCTGTGTGGACATCCTACCATTGCACGCCCATTGGTGCTATGTGTAGATGGTGGATTGTGTATAATAGATAATATAATCCCTAAAACCCACTCATTCCCATGTTTTGCTGCAGAGACTGGAAGGGTGTACATCAGTCTAAGTGCGACAACCCCAGGGTCAAAGTGCCTATGGCCCAGCACAACGTGTTCAGGAGAGCCAAGCCAGGTTTTCACCCTCCCCACCGAAAGAACTCTTGTTCACACCGTAGTCGAAAGACAGTTCCTCGTTCACTTCGATGTTCTTGGATGCAATAAAGAGGATTACATCCTTTTCCTCCCCATCTATGTCCACGGTGTACAGTCTGGTCTTCAGGTTTGCACCCTCCCCAGCGTGGTTGATGTGCCGGCCAACAGTCTGCATTTCGGGGTGGCATTCACAGTATTGTGCATGTGCATCCATGCACATGCAACGCCCTGTCTTGTCCTTGTAGAAGAACATGTACCCAGTTTCCTCCTCACTGGTGTTCATGTGTATGTCCTTTCCCTCCGTGGCAGTGATGGCCAGTCCGTGGTAATCACAGATTACCTCACCAACCTGGAACCTGCGTGTTGCAACCACGCCCTTCCCCTTTCCTTCAACGTCAGTGACGAGAAGTCCTTTCCACTTCTGTGTCCTCGTCATCTTCCGGATCTGGCTGGAGTCCATCACAGTGTCCTCAGATCCAGAGGGCTTCCACACTTTGACGATGGTGGCAGCGGAGGGGATGTTGCTCTTCCACCCCTGCTTGGTAAGCCAGGAGGACACACGGCTCTCTGTCGGGAGACGGCGGGAGAAGTGTGCTGTCAAGGAGATAGGGTAATGTTAGACAGGAAGAGTATAAGTGAAAGCTTTGAAGTGCTACTTGAGAAAAAAAGCTATTCAATAATTAAAAATCTCACCGAGAACGTGCTGCTTGCGCAGTTTCATCTGAGCCTTCAACCATCTCTCATAGAGGACTCGTTGGTCGTCAGCGGAGAACTTTTTGCGCTCAGCCTTGCTCGGCACAACCCCATCCAGAGTCACCGGGTGACTTTCCACAAGTCTGTCGTAAGCTGCCTGGACATCCATTTGCACATTACCTTGTGCAGAATGAGCGGCACTACGGACACGACCATGGCCAGCACTGGTACCCTCACCAGCAGACTCAGCACTATAGAGAAAAATAAAGAATTAAGGTTATTATAGAACAGGTATAAGATTAGATGTTATTAATCTTGTTGATAAATGTGGAAACATGCTTACCCCGAATCACTAGCTAGCTTAGCTAACACATGAGAGGCCAACCCAACGTTGTCCGGCTGCCTCATCCGATAATGTTTCTCAGCTGTTGCAGTTGAATGGGTGAGGTAGTCAGCAACCAGGGACTTCTCGACTTCTGACAGAGACTTAGTGGCTGTCTCAAAGACACGACGTGCTGTCTGGCTGGTCACTGGCTTAAGTTTGTATCTAAAATCAGAGTTTAAACAGTTTATTAAAATGAGATGTATAAACACTTCTTATCTGGGGCATAAGACAGCTATGAGTAGAAGTCTATATGAGGTGAAATTAATCATGGTGGTTTGCTTACTTGCTGTGCAGGCGGCTCAGGTCATTGGAAGCATTATAGATGGGCATTCCCGTCGTGGAGACGAAGAATCGCTCTTCTTCCTCTGTATCGTCTCTCTTCCTCTTCTTGGAGTTGAGGAGCTGGGGCCGCACCCTGGGGTAGTATGTATCAAACCACTGTTGACAGAGGAAAATAGCAATAAAGATTAAGTTCTGCTTTGAATAGGTTGTCATAGGAAACTTGAACTTTGAACTTGAACCTACCATCTCCTCTTCCTGAGACAGGGCAAATGTGGCCACCTGCTGAGCTGCCGTCTTGTGCTCCTTCACTCCGATGACAGCGTTGCCACGTGAGTCCGATACTCTTAAAACCCACTCCTTTACCTGCAAATCAAGGATAGCATATTGTTTGGTTACAAAATGTCAAAAGATATTAGAACCAATTAAGACAAAAAAGAGCACAATAATACTCACAGTCATGTGTTCAACCATGCCAGGTCGCTGGAGGTGTCTTAGTATCACCACTGCCTGTAGATAGTGCACCACAAAGCTGCACTCTGCCATCACCAGCACGGCGTTCTTGTCTTCAAAGACCTTCCCGATAACAGCCAGGAAGTCCTTCTTGGCCACCTTCAGCAATGTCAAGCATTCTGCTGGTGTCAGATTATCGGGTGCAGTCACAACCTATGAGGAAAATAATAAAATGAATGATCATAACATTATCAGACACATTGCTCACTTATCTGTTCTGTATTCCAATTCACTGATATAATAGTTCAACGTACCTCCTCTGGGTGATCTCTTTGCTCACTTGCTTTGAGCAAACCTTCTGGCGCAACCCAATGAACTCCATAAATCCCTTGCACTGCGCATGGAGCTCTGGATCATCACTACTGAGGCTGGTGTTCACCGTGTGGAAATAAAGGAATCTGTTGGAGGAAGTGCAAGGATTGTAAGTATTTACATGTACTGAAGCAAAATACCACCATTGTCTACAAAAGTGTTGATATTATGTGGAAAAACTAAAAAAAATGCTATTAACCTTTTCAAGCTCTTCAAGTAATTCAGCTGTGTTTGTTTTGACAGCTTTGCATCACTGAGCTCACACATGTAGGCCCGGAGCTTCTCTCTGTCCATGACAAACCGCAGGGATGGTGTCTGTGGGTCAGCGTAGTAAAGGTACCTTGATACATTTTCCACCTAAAAAAAGAAAACATGTTACATGACATTCTGATATTTGGATGCTTTTGGATAACTTTAGCAGATTTTTAACACTATGGGACTAATTTTGTCAATTGTGAAACATTATTAGAATTATTGTGTTTTCACTCATTTCGCTAAAGTCAGCACATATGATGTTTTCACAGCTTGAGTGAAAATGTAAGACATTGGCATTACGGCTGTAACTTTGCATAATAATAATAATAATAATAATGGTAGTCCTCACCTCCTGTTTAAAGTTCTCGTTGCAGAGCTCCTTCTCCAGGTAAGTGGCAAAGTCCTTTAGCAGAGGATGGTCCAGGGAGTGCTTCTGGTAGAGGCCTTTGTCTGCCATCAGCTTCCTGTTTTTTCTCTGCCACTGCACGTCTGGGACACTGTATTTTGGGATATGCATTTTGTTAAAAAGACCTGTTATGTTCCAGGTTGAAGAGACACAAGCAGGAAGATGATTCTTCTTGTAGTTCATATATCAAAGGAAACAAAGATGAAGGTGGGACTCACCATTGAAAGGTCTCTCCACTGCTCACAGAAGCAACGTCAGATGCAGGTTCGCTCTCCTCAGGCTCAGCACTCTGTGGTTGCTGTGTGGTTGATGGACCTGGAACTGGGACGGGCAGAGTTGGAGGGATACCAGTCACTACCATGTGGTGACGCTGCAACTCCTCAATCATCCTATCAATGACAAAGAGGAAGAAAGACAAATGTTATCCAGTGGACCTGAATAAGGTACTCATTGTTATGCACTATTTTTATCTTTCATTAAAAGCACTCTGTGTAAAATGATGTACACTATGTTTACTAGAGAGGAAACATGAACAATGGCTTTTCCACCCACCTTTGGAGGGGATTTGGATCAGCCATGATCTGGCAAAGTCGGCCGTAGTTAAAGATCCTGCCAGATACCAGGAGTTCGTGGGCCTCTTTCTTGGCCTTCTCCATCACTGCATTAATGGCTTCCGGTGTACCATTCTTCATGCAGGTACGGCGGAGATGCACGGACAGGCATTCGTTTGTTTTAAAGCAAACGGGGCAGAGGAGATAGTGTCTGTTGGGTTTCCTGAAAAGAGAAAGATACACTCAATGATTTCATTTCAACTGAGAGCAGATCTGTGTGAGAAGCCACAATACTCATGCTAATGTACACTAATATTGACTAAATAATATCATTAACACTATTTCAAATTCAACATTTAAAGTAACATTGTTTTTTGTGTGTGTGACGATCAAATGGTTGACCTTTTATTTTGAAATAATTTCCTGCTAATTCTTGTTTCCTGGTGGTCTCCCTTCTTTGTTGCTACTCCTCAAGCCAGAGTAATAACATGTGTTATATTGATTCACTTACTTTGAGGAAGACATGTCTGGGAGATGACTCTGAGACAGGAGTAAACCTAAAAAGAGACAAATATGATTAGCTTCACAAGTCCAGGAGGAAAAATGTGTTTCCTGAGCAGAATGTGGGATGGAAAGGTTAATGTTAGAGGAATAATACAACTGAGAAAGAAAGTGTGAGAGTAGCAGAGAACAAGAAGAACTATTAAAAATAGCTTTGGTTCTGGGTGGATCTTCAGCTGGTTCTGTGATGAAGTCAATCCAAGCAGCAGAGATAACTGAGCAGCAGCAGAAGCAGAAGTGAAGCCTGCAGGAACACAGAAGAGAATAAATGTTTGCTACTGAAACAATGATTCTAGGGTGTGATGTGTTCTCTCACCTCATCAATTCTAACAAAAGGAGGAGTTAATCCCATCAACTAAAAGAATAACTTCATAGCAGCAAAAAACATTTAAATCAATAGTTTTAATCTTACTGTTTATTTCATTTACCTGTAAATTGTTTATCTTTGTTATAATAAAGTCATATATTTAATTTGTTACATTTAAACTCATAAAATACAACAATAAAGTCATATATTTAATTTGTTACATTTAAACTCATAAAATACAACAAAAAACGGCAAAAAAACATTTAAATCAATAGTTTTAATCTTACTGTTTATTTCATTTACCTGTAAATTGTTTATCTTTGTTATAATAAAGTCATATAATTAATTTGTTACATTTAAACTCATAAAATACAACAAAAAACAACAAAAAAGCAAAATAAAATATTTACTCAAGCTGGTAAAACATCACATGTGCTGATAATAGCAAAATAAGTAAAAACACAGTTTAAGAATCAAAAGTCTTACCTTGTTCAATCTGTATCTAGAGCAGCAGCAGCAGCAGAAGTGAAGCCTGCAGGAACAGAAGATAATAAATGTTTGCTACTGAAACTATGATTCTAGGGTGTGATGTGGGATTTTTAAATAACGCCTCCTCCTTGTCACGTTCACGTACACACGTACAAAATGTATCAAGATACACGAATATATATTTTTTTATGTGTATGCATTGATATGGGCTCTCTAAACGTTTTATAAAAACGACTGATAAAATAATATATTTACGTAGCATGACCATATATTTACTTTCACGTCAGGTTTTGCGCGTAAAGTTAATTAGGATGCGCAGGTTTCCTACGGACTATGAACGTCTCACTGTGATTACTTTAATTTACTGTAACTCCGCCAATACTTGCTCTATCGGGACAAATCGAACAATTTTTGAACGCAAAAAAGTTGCTATTTGGAGTTTTTAGTTACTTGTTATTATCTTAATGCTGAACCCAAATATTACACTGTTGAGGCCACTTTAAAGGGAAAATACTATGTGAGTTATTTAGGTTTTAGATTGTTTGAGGTAAGATCATGAGCAGTTAGCATAAAGGCTGTCAAAAATTCAATTACTAGTGAATTACGACAAAAAAAAAACAAAAAAACACACACACACAAACACATATTTCAGCTAGACAGCATGAAGACGTAGGTAATTTAATTTTTACAATCATTTATTGGCTCCTCAAGTGACAATGCTCTTGCTAGGCTATTGGTATTGCAAGGCTAATGCTAATGATAGTCAATGTTAATGCTAGGCTAATGCTATTATTATTATTATTATTATTATTATTATTATTATTAATAATTTTAATAATAATACATTTTATTTATATAACGCTTTTTCTGTGCTCAAAGACGTTTTACAGGGATAAAAAACGCAGTGCGTAAACAATAGGTAAAAATACTGAGGCATAGAAGCAAAAGTAAAAAGACAATGTAATAAACAATAGATAAACTACAAGATAAAATGGCTACACATTAAAAGCAAGTCCAGAATAAGTGTGTTTAGAGGTGTTTTCTGAAGGTGAAAAGGTCCATGTGTAGCCTATGTGGTCTTATTGATCGATTTCACCAAAATCCTGTGGCCTTGATTTAAAAAAAAAGGTGTATTTGGTTGTATGGTTTTATTTTGAAATGTTTTATCTGAAGACTTTTATTTTGGCGGTGACTCTACTTCCTGTGAGTTCGTGGGTCCTACCTCAGTTCTGTGAGGAAGCAGTCAGGAGGTAAGCAGCTGTATCAGCTCCCCTGGTTGAAATGTTAGTTTTCAACAAATACTTTATTTAGGTTATATTTTAACATTTTTTATATTTTATAAGGCCTTTGCCATCATTTATGTTAGCAGTTTATGGGTGAAATTGCGTTTTTTAATGTTAGTACAGCACTTAGAAAAGTTTCCTGTTAGCACGTGTATGTAAGCTCACTAGTGCAGTCTCACATGTCTGTGGCACCTCTTCCTTTGTTTTTTTTGCAGATTTCTGTGGGATGTGAAATGTGGAGTGGCTGTACTGATGTTATTTTGTTTCACACAGGTGTGTAGACAATATATTGTACACTACATGTGTTATTTATTTTATTTTGATTCATGTGATGTGTATCTTTTGTGAATTATTCATTGTTCGTGCAAAAATGTGAAATTGCTAGGATGGGAGGAATTTATTTGTAAATTATTCAACCGTGTTTTTGGCAAATTGATAAATTAGTAAAAATCTCAGTTCAGTGAGGAAGTAGTCAGGAGATTTCTGTGGGATGTGAAATGTGGAGTGGCTGTACTGATGTTATTTTGTTTCACACAGTAAATCACCTTCCGGAATGGCAAACCCCTGTGTGTGGCTCAGCTCATTAATTCATTCAACACAACGCAGAAGGATTCTAGTCGACTAGTGCAGACATGCCGGCTACAGTGGTGCCGTGACCCGGATTCACATCGCTCAGCCCTTTATCGTGGTTCTTGGAGCAGTGGATCAACGCCAGCTCGGTCACCGGAGGTTGCTGTCATCACGTCGAGAGTCCGGGGGTTTGGTTTTTTTAAGAAAGAAAAAAAAGACATTCATACACACAGCTGAAATATCATCAGATCGGTTTTGCTTAAAGGTTCAACCTTCCCTTTTGTGAACTACCAAACACTTGAAAGCAAAATGACATTTATTGTGGATGAAGGGGAAAGACAAAAAGTTCCCACAGAGGTATTTTCTTTTGGTAGGGGTAGAGGTAGACCCAGAGTTGAGTTACTACAAACTCCAGTGAGAGGTGCAAATAATGTGAATTCACCTGCATTTTGTTCTACCCGCATACTTGAGAATGTATCTGTTAATACAAGTTTCTGGACACTCTGCCATGCGTGGCCCCATGGTCTCCTCCTGGTCTTAACTTCTCCTCTGGTTTGAAGTCTTTCTCTGTCTGGTACTGGTCTGAAGTCCTGGTCTGGTTCTGGTTCTGTAGAAGTCTCTAAAGAGACTTTTCTGTGGGTCTGGTAAACGTTTTCTCTGCTCAAAGCTCTCCGCACGTCTGTCTCCGTCTCTCGCTGCTCGCAGACTAACTGAAAATCAGCAGGTGATTTTTAAATAACGCCTCCTCCTTGTCACGTTCACGTACACACGTACAAAATGTATCAAGATACACGATTATATATTTTTTTTATGTGTATGCATTGATATGGGCTCTCTAAACATTTTATATGACTGATAAAATAATATATTTACGTAGCATGACCATATGTTTACTTTCACGTCAGGTTTTGCGCGTAAAGTTAATTAGGATGCGCAGGTTTCCTACAGACTTTGAACGTCTCACTGTGATTACTTTAATTTACTGTAACTCCGCCAATAATTGCTCTATCGGGACAATTTATGTATTTTTCTGTTTTTTGGATTCATTTTGTTTTTTATGTCATTTTGTGTGTTCATCGAGTCATTCTGTAGCGTTTGCTGTTATTGTCATTTTTTTGTTGTCATTTTGTGGATATTTCTGTTTTTGTAGTCATTTTGTGTGCTTTGACCTTTGCTCAAGGTCATATTTAAGGTCAAGGTCAGTCTTCTGTTTTTCCTGCATTATATAACTTGTCAACAAATCCAGATACAGGTTGTTATTTTTGCCAATTGTTAATTGCCAAATACGTATTCGCCTTGCAAATACAGGTCTTGTCTAGTTTAAACTTATTTTTGTAGTCATTTTGTGTTTTTCTGTTTTGTTTTTTTTTGTGATTTCGTATGTCTTCGTAGTGGGTTGATTGGCTGATTTTTATTGTCATTTTGTGAATTTTTATTGTCCTTTTTTAAAGTTTTAGAGTCATTTTGTGTAATTTTGTGTTGCTGTGGTTTATGTTATTTTGTAGAGTTACTTTGGGTCTGCACAAAATTATACTGAAGGCCACATGTGGCCCCTGAGCCACAAGTTGCCCTTGTCAGTGTTAGAAGCACTGTGGACCTTTTTTGTTTGACACTTTGAAACACTTTCTATTAAGAAACGTATATATAGTATCTCTCTCGTTGATGAGGTTCCTGTGTTTTTAGAATGAGACCCAAACATTTGTTATTTATTTTTTTTTTTTTTACAGAATCATTGCAAACCTTTGAGGATATAATGAGATCTGCTGTCATCTAGTGCATTTCATGAGAAATTACAGTATTTATAACAACAACAAAACCTACCAACAGGACTTTTGTGTTCTATTACTTGAAGGTGAAAAAAGATGTAGGTAAATTTGTGTGTCATCTTTCTTAATGT